>NC_053489.1:99805040-100097540 GCF_905171775.1 Rana temporaria
GGGTATCCAAGTCGGATCTCCCGTCGCTTCTATGACGGCTTTGTCTCCATGGGGCTCGTAGGTGGTCAATCTCGCCGAGAAAGGGAGCGAGATTGACACAATATCTCGGTCACCTACTGTAGCCAGTGAAACTGGAAACTAATGAAGCTACCACATCTAATGATTGCTAAGCTGCAATATATATATATTTTTTTTGGGGGGGGGGGTTTAAAACCACTTTAAGTTACTTCATTCTAAGTTTTTAATGCTCCACTGCAAAAGCAAATCGAGGAGTTGCTGATTACCGCTTTGCACTTCTGTGCACAGATAGCGACATTTATAAAAACGGAACATTATTAGCTATATGAAGCTCAGACTCCTCCCCACCTGGACACTAGCTGGATTTATTTTTATTATTCATTACAGATCAGATCGTATTTCAGAGATCGCCATTTCATTCAGGCATGGAGGCCTTCTCTCCGCTTCACTCTGAGGAAATGTCTCTTCATGGGTCCTCCTCTTCCTCTACAAGGTCACATGTGGAACAGGTCAGAGTAACAGAGCTCCCCGTCTCTGCTGAAAACATGCAACAGGTGGAAGATTTGCTTGACCTATGGAGTGGTAATCTTAAGGTACACAGATTTCTGCTGATTTCATTTTATTTCTTTTTTCTGCACCATTCATTGGTTAATTTTACTATTTTAACATATCATTGGGGTACCTACATTATTTTTTTTTTTTTTGGTGGAAATACCAGCCCGTACATTTGCCTCGTATGTCTTTTTTTTCACCCACTGAAAAACAAAAAATCGGCTAGTAATGAACATATACCGATTTTATGATGACCCACTTAATATTCAGTAGGTCTCCCTTTTGCCACCAAAACAGCCCTGACCCATCGAAACATGGACTCCACCATACCTCCTGAAAGTATGCTGTGGTATCTGGCACCAAGCCGTCAGTAGCAGATCATTTAAAATATATGTCAACCCTTAGGCAGCCTATACAGTACATTAATTAAAATTATCCGATTTCCCCCATCAATACATATACTTTAGTAAACTCTTCAGCTTCGATCTGAGATTAGCATGCAAAAAAACGGGCGATCACTCATCGTGTATCCTGGGCATAAGGCTGTATATACTATAACCTGACAGCCAATTGTTCATACCTTTAAAAAAAAAAAAAAAAAAAAAAAATTATATATATCTCATTGACCTATTTTACCCCAGAAACAGGTTTCTAAATTAGATGATATGCTGTTGTAATCAAAAGGCACACATTATTTTCACTTTGGATAAAGTAAGGAAGGAGTATAACACTTGTCAGATTTTGCCCCATTAGAGATTTCCCTTCATTTCCTGTTACCATAGTCAAAACAGGAAGTAAGAGGAAATCCCTTCAAAGTGAGCAAAGTAGTGAGCAGGTTTCCCTCTATTCTTGTTCTGGTGACAACCCAAAATGTGGGGGTTTTCTTTTCACTTTTGGTGATAACCGTAAACCGGACAAATAGAGAGGGTGATTCTCCCTGGTGGGTGTTTGAACCCATCTCCACTCTATCCAAAACTAAAATATCTTTTGCCTTAGTTGTATTTAAAAGGGGTTTTGAGCTGTATCTAATTTTGTAAAATATGAAGGTCAAATGCACCAGTTTTTTTATACAAGATTTACTTTTTTTTTTTTTGTCACTCTCACCCCAACTTGGGCTCCCTCTTATTTGGCTTTTTTCTGCCCGTGATGGCCATGCAGCGTGAGCTTAGCATATCAAAGATTACAGCTTTATTATTCTAACTAGCACATACCTTTTTAGATCTGCAGGTTATCGGTTTGCTAACTACAACAGACCATCAGTTTTATCACTGGTAGTGGTGGTGATGTGAGGCAGATTTGGATAGTGTAGCTAGGAATATATGGTAATAAGATACTGCATATATTTACTCATTTTTTTATTTCTTAGACAAATATGATGACTGAGTTAAGGAAATGGAAACTTACAATAATTGAGAATCACAAACTGGAGATGAAGCAACAGAGTGAAAAGCATGCTGAGCACATTACTCATTGGAGCAGCCAGATAGACAACCTCAAGGGCTTGCTGCAGACCTATGAGACATCTATACGCAGGAAGGATGAGGTAACAGTTCTGAATCCAAAAAAAGCGGGTTTTATATAAATGCACTATAATTAGCAAATGTAAGTCAGCAACTCCTGCAGTTAGACCCACACATTGATTATTAGGGGTTGCCCAGCTTGTATCCAAGCTAATCAGCTGTTTCAGGGTTGTATAAATGCTAGGGTTGTCCTGATACTAGTATCGGTACAAGTACTCAGGCAAATGCTCCGATGCTTCACCCGATACCTGGACAGTCAGGGTGATCAGTGCGGTGGGGGAGTTACAAGCACCGATCACCGCTGACTGTCCTCGTATCCTCCTCCAGCCCCCTCCATTCTGCTGCCGTCTCACTCCGTGTCCCCCTCCGTGCTGCCGTCTCACTCCGTGTCCCCCTCCGTGCTGCCGTCTCACTCCGTGCTGCCGTCTCACTCCGTGTCCCCCCCCCCCCTCCGTGCTGCTTCATATCCCCCCTCTGTTCTCCTACTCCACCCCCTCGATCTGTCAGGATGGAGAGCGGAGAATTTACCGGCTCCTACCTTTTCCAAATGTACACTGACTACGTCCATTCATGTAGCTGAAACATCGTAAACTGTGTTTACAATGTTTCAGTTTATGAATGGAGAGGAGCCGCTGTCTTCTCTCCATTCATTTTCAGTGCAGCTGAGGCTGCTGAGAAATGGACTGGGGAATCTGTGTCCCTAGTCCCTTTCCCTGTCTCAAAGGAGAGATGTCAGAGGTCTGTTAAGACCCCTGATATCTCACCAAAGCCCCACAACAGGGCTGATAAAAAAATAATAAATGAATTGCAATAAATTAATAAAAAAATGAATTGTAAAAAATTATAAAAAAAACACACGGACACTGTCCATTCCCCCCCCCACCCCCCAAAAAAAAAAGAAAACAAAAGAAAGCATTGTAAAAAAATAAATAAATAATTAAACAAATTGTAAAAAAAGAAATTGTAAAAAGAAAAAAAAAACGACTGACACATGTGCCACTGTCACATGAGATTTAAAAAAAGTATTGGTAATCGGTATCGGCTAGTACTTGATAAAAAGTATCAGTACTTGTACTCGGTCCTAAAAAAGTGGTATCGGGATAACCCTAATAAATTCCCTTGGTGGATGCCCGAGTTCACAGTGGTGCTCAGTGTTTGTCTGCACAACAGTGCACCAGCCTAGAATATAGCTTAGTTTCAACAGGTTTTTGAGCCTGGAGCACAAGGAGCTGAAAAAAAAAGCAAAGTAGATCAGAGCGCTCCATTGGCTTTGAAGGTGTATCGGTGCAAGTCCGAAACCGCTAATTATTGACAATTTTTAGATGTTCTGGCTGCATTAGTTTCCTTCTTTATATTTTTATTTTTCACCTGGTTCCGGCTAGTATTATTGTTATTTTATAACTTTAATAGGCAAAACCGTGCAGCAGAAGTGGCAGTTGGAGGATTGAGACAAACCATTTAACTCAGATAGGATTGCTTACAATGATCCGCTTTTATTTATTTATTTATGTAAAACCTTTATCTCAAAAAGAAATAATAAAACTGTTCCTGTGACTGCGACAAAGGTGCGGCCCGGCTGCACGAAACGCCGTACCTGTACGTCGTTTCGTGCATAAGATACTGTGGGCGCACGCCCGTTGCACGAGCGCGCGGGTCCAGTGGACAACACTGAGATCAGCTGTTTCTAGTGATTAGGAACAGCGATCTCTGTGTTGTCCCAGGGAGCCCACCCCCCACAGAACACACCCAGGGAACACAGTTAACGCTTTGAGCGCCCCTAGTGTAAACCCCTTCCCTGCCAGTGTCATTTATACATTGATCTGTGCATTTTTTTTAGCACTAATCACTCTATTGGAGTCATTGTTCCCCAAAAAGTGTCACTTGGGATCAGATTTGTCTGCCGCAATGTCGCAGTCCCGCTAAAAATCGCAGCCAAATCTATCCTCTATTTTGTAGACGCTATGGCCCGGATTCAGAAAGAAGTTACGCTGGCGTATCTATTGATACGCCGCATAAATTCTAGCATGCGCCGGGGTATCTTCTTTCTGTATTCAGAAAGCAAGATACGCCAAAATTTGGCTAAGATACGACTGACGTAAGTCTCTTATGCCGTCGTATCTTAGTTGCATATTTACGCTGGCTGCTAGGTGGCGCTTCCGTAGATTTATGCGAGGAATATGCAAATTGGGTAGATACGCCGATTCACAAACGTACGTACGCCTGGCGAAATTTTTTTATGTCGTTTACGTAAGGCTATTTCCGGCGTAAAGTTACCCCTCATAAAGCAGGGGTAAGTCATGTTAGGTATGGACGTCGAAAACGTACGAAAAGCGTCGTATTTTACGTCGTTTGCGTAAGTCGTCCGTGAATAGGGCTGTACGTAAGTTCCGTTCACGTCGAAAGCATTGACTATTTGCGGCGTAATTGGGAGCATGCGCACTGGGATACATCCACGGACGTTTTTGGCTTCTTTAGGAGATCCTATTGGTACTAAAAAGATGTATTGTAATCACTACTGAGTTCATGTATAAATAGCATTCTGAATTGATGTATAGCATTCAAAAAACATCTAGAGATCATCATTCCAAATCATATAAAGATACAAAAATCATATATGCGTAGTATTCTTAGATTTTGACAAAGAAAATTCATAGTAGGGGGAGAGAGGAAGACATTTATATTTGCTGATAGTCTCTGTATAATAACCCAAAACCTCAATATACATACCATGACAAAAGAAGAAAAAGCATCCATCAAACACAAAGGGCCCAATCCATATAGTGAAAATGGAGAACTCTGGCGCTGTCTAGTGGGGGAGACTGCAGCAGTACCTGTGGATCTGATCCTAACAGAAAGGGTGATAATTAAATGAAGAAATGGTAACTGCGCTGTGGGGAAGGGGTGAAGGAAAGGGGGGAGAAAAAGGGGGGACCGTGAGTGGACTAAACAGTGAGGAAGAGAAAATATCCTAATGGTACTGTGAACAATACACATGGGTCTATATAAAAGTGCGGTGAACAAACACCTATATATATATATATATATATATATATATATATATATATATATATATATATATGGTTAACAATAAAGACTCATACTATAAATCCTGTTAAGTGCATAAAACCCAAAAATGCATAAAAATTGTGCAGAAAAATATAATATAAGAAAATGTATGTATGTATGTATGTATGTATGTAGCAAAAAAACACACATGTGATAAAGTCATATCCATAGGAAACAGGTATAGTAGTCCAGTAATGCTCCACAGAGCAGTGCCTAGATGAAACATCTCCACCCAAGATGCAGTGTGCCAGATAGAATCTTCAGTGATGGCACCTCTGAGTGCACTAGCAGCTCATCTCCTGGCTGTTTGTCCAAACAGCTAAGCAAAGTCACAGATCAAAACTGGATATGGAGGCTGATGGACACCTTCTCCTAATTCCTGGGACAGCTCTCAGCAGTCAATATGTGTCACGGAAAAAGAAAAAATACATGGAGCGTGCATATAGCGTGACACTATGAGGGAACCTCAAAAGAAAGGTGAATCTTGAGATGATGCACTCGCATGAAACAAAAAAGCAGCAGTCATCAAACCACGAGTGCCAAACTCGTATCCCCCTCAGAGTGTCAGCTATGCAGGTGGAGGTATATTCAGATCCTTATACGTCCAATGGCAAGGCTCGGTGTGTAGCAATGACATAAGAAAGAAAGAGGGACCATAGCATAACTCCGTATAAATTTAATAAAAACAAAATTAAAACTCACATTTGAGCAGTAAAACAAGTGTATAATTTGAGCATATACAAGTGTATAATAAAACGTCAGACTCTGTCTGTGCCCGGTGCTCCAATCCCGACGCGTATCGTCACGTCACGTGACTTCATGCCCGTGACGAAGCATTAAACACATAGGTGTGAACCAAGCCTAATACCACTTTTAAGTTTTAAAAACTTTTAACTATGAAAGAGAATGGTAATATAGAAACTGTAGTGTTATTTTATTCTGCATAATGGGACTTTACAACATAACTCTCATGAAATAAACTTTAATTTCCCCAAGGGACCAAGTGCATATAGCACTCAATGTGGCTCTGAGTGTCTATCAGTGACTGCTTTTACACATACACAGGACCGGCCAATGGATCACGCAGCACTGTGTGATCTTCAACTTTTAGATGAATAAGTGATGTTGAGCCAGTGCTGTGTGTGACAGTCTGGAAGTGCCGATTGTTCATTGATAAAACTGAAAAGTCGTTCGGGGCTGCAGCTCTGTGTGATCAATCATCGGGAGTGAAGTACATTGCAGCCATGAAGCTTCTTTTCTCTCTTTTTTTTTTTTTTAACTACTTAAGCCCCAGACCATTTTGCAGCTAAAGGACCAGGCCACTTTTTGCGATTCGGCACTGCGTCCCTTAAACTGACAATTGCGCGGTCGTGCGACGTGGCAAAATTTACGTCCTTTCTTTCCCACAAATAGAGCTTTCTTTTGGTGGTATTTGATCACCTCTGTGGTTTTTTTTTTTTTGCGCTATAAACAAAAATAGAGCGACAATTGTGAAAAAAATTCAATATTAACTTTTTGCTATAATAAATATCCCCAAAAAATATATTTAAAAAAAAAACGTTTTTTTTTTCCTTGGTTTAAGCTGATACGTATTCTTCTGCATATTTTTGATACAAAAATCACAATAAGCGTTTCATTGGTTTGCGCAAAAGTTATAGCGTTTACAAAATATTGTTTTATGACATCTTTCTAAAAAAAAATTTTTTTTACTAGTAATGGCGGCAATCAGTGATTTTTTTTTTCATGACTGCGACATTATGGCAGACACATTGGACACGTTTGACACATTTTTGGGGCCATTTGTCATTTTCACAGCGATCAGTGCTATAAAAATGCACTGGTTACTGTGAAAATGACACTAGCAGTGAAGGGCTTAACCACTAGGTGGCGCTAAGGGGTTAAGTGTTCCCTGCATAGTGTTTCTTACCCGCGGTCCGACTCACGAGGATGTCGGCTCGCTCGCGACCACACAGTCAGGCTTTTAAAGGGGACGTACAGGTAAGTTGATATGCCTGTCCGCGCCATTCTGCCGACGTATATGTGCAGGGGCTGGTCCTTAAGTGGTTAAAGGTATAATTTTTATTGTTTACAAACAGACAAAAACATAAATGCGTATGTAGCAGCAATGAGGTATAGTTGCACGGTATCCAGTCTGTGAGTACAACGTGATTGAGGAGTTTCATTGTTACCTTCTAAGATCTAGTATAACTACTAGAAGTCGGCTAATATTTTCAGAGAACTATGGTATAGCTTGATTGACTATAGTGAGCCAGAAGGCTTTAGTAGGTGAGGATTGGGATTTCCAATGCATAGTTATTGTTTTCTTTGCATAAAACAGGATAATTCTTAGAAAAGTTTGTACATTCTTAGATGGATATATCTTCATCGTCTATATATCCTAGCAGGCATCTCGGGGGATTGCAACTGAGTGAGGGAGCTGATAAGGGCCGTGACCCCTGACCAGAATTTCCTAATCGGCAGGCATTCCCACATTCAGGCCGCATTCACACCTGAGCGTTTTTGTCGCCTGAAGCGCGACGCTCAAAGACGCTAGAGGGGAAAAATAACATTATTCTCTATGTAGATGGTTCACATCTCCAACGCAGAACGCCTAAATTTCAAACAAATCCCGGACCCTTTTTTGACGTGCGAATCGGGCAGCTTGGGCGTTTTACATTGATGCCAATGACCTGTACAAAACCGCGGGGAAAAACGCTGCCTTTTGTCACGGCAAATCGCGGTAAAAAACGCCGCAAATCGCCCAGGTGCGAATGCAGCCTAAGTGAAAAACTGTACCATCAGCCATGCCCCTTCGGTAACATGTTGCGGAGGGTAGTCTCTTTAGTCTATAGAGTAAACAAGGGGTAAAGTAGGACCTAATAATTTAGTTTGAATTACTTTATCCCGGAAAGAGATAACAGATGATACCTGGAGGGGAAGCACTTCCTGCTGAATATCCTCCATCCGCTCTGGTATGTCTGCCATAAAGCTGCTTACCCTTATTTTTCACCTGTTGATCCTGCCATCAACACACTTTCTGTCCTATGATGACAGTGCTTGCTCACCATAGTGTGTCTGTGTAGGATCAGAGTTGTTGCCCTAGGACAGTGATAGTGAACCTTGGCACCCCAGATGTTTTGGAACTACATTTCCCATGATGCTCAACTACACTGCAGAGTGCATTAGCTTCATGGGAAATGTAGTTTCAAAACATCTGCTGTGCCAAACCAATTTGTTTGGCAGTAAATGCCAGCACCATCATCCTCACCAAACCACCCGAGACTGGTAGTCAGAGGCAGCAGTTCCTTAGTGGATCTCACACTGCAGATATACACTTGTCTACAAAACAGGAATGTCTGGGCAGAATCAGAAAGTGCGATGCAATTTTTTAGAGAGGATTCAAGGCTAAGGGGTAGATTTTTAGGTTAACGTGTAGGCATGATGAACTTTTCTACAAATTTGTACTTTTAAAAGTTTGTAACCGTACACTACTTTTCAGCACTTCTTTGTTTCACTGCCAGCCCCTCTCTTTTAAATAGTCACAATGCACTGTGTAAGTGTTTTGTTAACCACTTCAATACCAGACACTTTCCCCCTTTCCTGCAAAGGGACAATTTTTAGCTTTCATCACTGTCACATTTTGAATGACAATTGCGCGGTCATGCTACACTGTACCCAAACACATTTTTTATCATTTTGTTCCCACAAATAAAGCTTTCTTTTGGTGGTATTCGATCACTGCTGGGGTTTTTATTTTTTGCTCAACAAATAAAAAACAAATGAAAGTTTTTTTTTTTTCTTTTTTTTTTTTTTCATTGTTCTAAACAATTTCAAATACGTTTTCTCCTTCACTGATGGGCACTGATGGTTGGCACTGATGAGGCGGCACTGATGGGCACTAATGTGCAGCACTGATAGGTTTCACTGATGGTCACTGAAAGGCTGCACTGGTGAGTACTGATGGGTGGGCATGGATGTACACTGATGGACACTGGGTGGGCACGGATGGGTGGCACTGATGGACACTGATAGATGCCACTGATGGGCATCACTGATAAGGAGGCACTGGCAGGCATTAGTGATGGGCACTGACTGGTACTATTTGTGGTCACTGGTTAGCACTGATTTTGGGCACAGATTGGCATCCTTGGTGGCATACCTGGTGGTCATCAGTGGTAGCAATCTCTGGTGGTCCTGGTAATAATCAATCAGTACAGACTCCCTCTGACAGGAGTGCAGCCGATTAGCTCTCCTCTACTCGTGTCTGTCAGACGTGAGTGAGAAAAAGCCGATACATGGCTTTTCCTATTTACACTGTGATCAGCCATGATTGGACATGGCTGATCACGTGGTAAAGAGCCTCCGTCAGACTGACACACCGCACAATCGATCGCATCGCTGCACGCCCCCACGGACGCATGCCGGCTGTTAGCCTGAAAGATGTCATATGACCTTCAGTCAGGATAATGGAACCACCGCCCGGCCGTCATTCTGCTATAGTCCGGGCGGAAAGTGATTAAAAATTAAGCCTCTAAATACCTTTTTTCATGTATTTTCAGGCCGTTCACGTGACTCCCGGCTGCTCTAATACTCTGACCTACGGGCAACAGGAGGAGGGGCCTAGACCTCCATCTGACGTCAGCTAGGGAGGTCACGTGACCACCATGCTGGCCACTAATTCCCTCCCGCTGTAATCCTTAGGGGAGTCATGTGACCGCCCTGAAGATACATGAAAAAAGTTATTTAACGAACCCTTATACAGTGTATTGTTGCTGCTTAAAAGATGGAGGCTGGCAGTGAATTTAGTTTACTACAAACGGCGGGTGCACGGAACAGCTCGCACAAGCTGACAGGCAGGGAGATGAGGAGAGCTGCGGATTACAGAGGCACGTAAACTGACCATGGTGTCAGGGCTCAGCAGCCATGATATACCGTGGTCAGTTCACAGGGGGGAGACTAGAACCAGGCAGGATCAGCCAGGTTTTTTACAGCTTCCAGAGGGACAGGTTGGACAGTTCAAGCACTGTGTTGTTTTTAACCGTCTAAGTTTTAATGGACTTTAATACACCAGGACATCGTTCAAATCTTTACACTGATGCCCATGTAAAACTTAAAGTACAACTAAAACTTTTTTTTTTTTGCGTTTTGGATAGAGTAGCGAGGGATTACACCAGTGTTTCTCAACCTTTTTTCAGTCAAGTTGCCCTTTTAAAATTATGGACAGTCTTGAGGCACCCCATTCTAAAATGTAAAAAGCTGTTCTAATCATTTTAAATACCGTATTTTCCGGCGTATAAGACGACCCCCTAATTTTCCAGGAAAAATTTTGGTTTTGGGATATACTCACTGTATAAGACTACCCCCTTCTTACTAGTCTTTCTGGAAGCTGAGGGGTAGCCAGAACCGCTGACAGAAACAGGCTTTTTCAAATCTCACTGTGCCATTACATGCCCCCACATTGCCATCACTTGCCCCTCAATTGCCTCTCACTGTGTCATCACTTGCCTCTCATTGTGCCATCACTTGCCTCTCATTGTGCCATCACTTGCCCCTCTCTGTGCCATCACTTGCCCCTCTCTGTGCCATCACTTGCCCCCCAGTGCAATAACCGTAAACACTCACTTTTTTTTCCAGCGGTGACAGTCTCCATGCTGCGAGCGCGAGCATCAATGATTTGAAAGCCGCGCCTTCTCTTCAGAGTGTTCTGTGATAGGCGGAACACACATTTTCCCAGCAGAGCCTCTGTTCTGTTTTCCGACTATCACGGACGTCTTCTCATCTCGTCCGAGGATGAGAAGGCATCTGTGATAGGAGGAACACAGAACAAAGGCGCTGCTGGGAAGATTTGTGTTCCTCCTATCACAGAACACTCTGAAGAGAAGGCGCGGCTTTGAAATCATTCACGCTCGCAGCACGGGAGACTGTCACCGCTGGAAAAAAAAAGTGAGTACTGAGACCGTACCCGGCGTATAAGACGACCCCCGACTTTGGATGCATGTTTTTGCATCCAGAAAGTCGTCTTATACGCCGGAAAATACGGTAATGTGGCTGCATCGGCACATGTAGACACCCAACGTTAGAGGTGATTTATTCTCAGAAAGCAAATACACTTTTCTCCTCTCCCTCAATTTCTCTCCATCACTCAGCTAATGGGGAGGGGCAAACAAGGATGCTGTGCAGGCGATCAACACTGATGACACCACTGGTTGTTGGTGCACAATAAAAACCTGTGGCTTTGTGTAACTAAAAGTCAGGTTTGACCCACCTGCTGGCTTGGATACGTTTTTGGGAAAGTTTTAGGCATTTTGCCAAGGCACCCATGATGAAGCCTCAAGGCACCCTTGTTGAAAGGCTGGATTAGAACTCCTTTCCGTTTTTATATTGCTGTTTGTGCTCTCATTAAGGAGATTCACCCTCTCCATCTGTCCTGTTTACCATTATCATTGAAAGTAAAATAAAATTCCAAAATTTGGGATGTCCCCAGAAAAGTAATGGACGGGAAATCTTCCAATGAGGACACTAGTTCTGGTGACCTGGGGGTCCCCAAGGGATTCTGTTAATTTGCAGGGATTTCCTCTCACTTCCTGTTGTGGTTATTGGACAGGAAGTAAAGGGACATCTCCCCAATGGGACACAGATGGCAAAAATATAAACTGATGGGGTTTATAATCCTCCCCTACTGTATCCAAAATGAAAAAACAAGTTTTGCCTATAGTTCTATTTTAAGTACCAGGTTTAGGCAAGGCTAACCATTAATGGTGCACAAGCATGCATTGTCAGTTGTAAATTTCCCCTTTTTATATACAACATGTTGCAGGCAAATCTGCTTTGTTGCCTTTACAGGCAAGTTTTACTGTGCCACAAGAACAGAAGATATATGAAATGCACCCAGAAACGGGTAGCTTTCCTTGCCTTGGGCAGGCATAACGGAGCAAATACATAAATGAAGGTTTGAATATTCAGTTCTGTATACGCTTAGCTATGTATATGTCTAATACATTATGAAGTAAGAACATGTCTTCAGTGAGCCGAACATGATGTTCCGATACAGTAAAGAGCCGTGTGTGTCATTTATCTTTGTCTTGACATAACACTCTTGATTAATGTGTTTACACAGAGCTTTGTCTCTGGATGAGTAAATCTGCATGTAGCTTCAGCTTCTCCCAGACACCTGAATATGTCACATCCTCCGTTCATTATATAGCTGCACATCCGCATTTAATGAACAAGTAAGAAATCAACACAAAAATCTGGATAGATGCATCTAACTGTTGGTAGTTTTGATTTGCTTACTGTCACCTATTCTCAGTTGTTAGTAGATGAGAACATATGATGGGTTAGTGTTGGGTAGATCCTGGCAATTGGAGGCACCCAACAGCCGCTTGTGTCTCATCCAGGTCCCTGAAATTGAGCCCCCCCCCCCCCCCCCCACACCACCTTCAGCAGCCATTATAAGGGGGGCATTGTACGCATTGGCAAATTCCTCTACACTTACAGTATATGAGCAGTGTTTAGTATTGCAGTTACAACTAGATAGGTACTACAGCAAGCCAGACCTATAGTTAACCATTTGGTTACTGGGCACTTTCACCCCCTTCCAGACTAAGCCAATTTTCAGCCTTCCGTGCTGTTGCAAATTTACATGGTAATTGTGCGGTCATGCAGCACTGTACCTATATTTTTATCCTTTATACAGTTTGGGGGGGTTTTTTGGTGATATTTAATCGCCACTGGGTTTTTTGTTTTTTTGCTAAACAAGTGGAAAAACAAACTGAAAAGGGAAAAAAAGTAATTTTTCTTCTTCATTGATGTACAATGATAGGCAGCACTGATATGCTGCACTGATTGGCACTATGGCTAGGTGCAAATATAATCCTTTTACCATCTTCTCTTATCTAGCATTTAAAAGTTCTCGAGATAATCTTATGATTTCTCCCAGTGCTAGTAAAACTTTCTGCATTTTTGCATCCCTGTAGATTGTTAGCCAGATTCAGGTACGGCGGCGCATCTTTCAGGCGGCTTAGCGTATCGTATTTAAGCTACGCCGCCGTAAGTCAGAGAGGCAAGTGCTGTATTCACAAAGCACTTGCCTCCTAACTTACGGCGGCGTAGCCTAAATGGGGCCGGCATAAGCGCGCCTAATTCAAATGAGGATGAGGGGGCGTGTTTTATGTAAATGGGGGGTGAGCCGACGTAATTGACGTTTTTTACGAACGGCACATGCGCCGTCCGTGGACATATCCCAATGTGCATTGCTCCAATGTACCCTGCAAGGACGTATTGGTTTCGACGTGAACGTAAATTACGTTCAGCCCCATTCACGGACAACTTTCGCAAACGACGTAAAATTTTCAAACTTCGACGTGGGAACGACGGCCATACTTAACATTGACTAGTCCAGTTAAATTTAGGACGGCATAGATTCAGAGTTACGTTGGTGTATCTACTGATACGCCGGCGTAAAGCTACATGAATCTGGCTATGAGAATACATTTATGGCCAGTAATGGCACCAGAGATGTAAGGTTCAGCAAATCAAAGGATGCAGCACCATGGATGGTGTGATTTTTTTTTTTTTTCTTTTCTGCAACCATGGGGCTGGGGGATGTTGTGCAGAGAGCCGTCCTTGCCAGGAGAACACAGTGATTATTGCCATAGCCTCTGGCAATAATTGCATATCGAAAATCCAAAATCCTGGTTGGCGGTACATTAAGCCTGACTCGTACAGTCAGAGAGCCAGATTCATGTAGATCAGCGGATCTTTAGATCCGCTCGATCTACGTGTTTTACGATCCGCCGGTGCAATTTAGCGAGGCTAGTGCAGTATTCATCAAGCACTTACCTCGAAAAATTGCATCGTCGGATCGTAACTCCCCCGGCGGAATGCAAATTCCGCGGCTAGGGGGAATGTATAATTTAAATCAGGCGCGTTCCCGCGTCGATTTAACTGCGCATACGCCGCCGGCGAAATTTCCCAGTGCGCATGCTCCAAATGACGTCGCTAGGACGTCATTGTTAGCGGCGGGTACGTCAATTGCGGCCATCCGTATTCCCGATCGACTTACGCAAACGACGTAAAAATTTGAATCTCAGCGCGGGAACGACGGCCATACTTAACATTAGCTACCCCTCATATAGCAGGGGTAGCTATCCGCCGGAAAAAGCCGAACGCAAACGACGTTAAAAAAAAGAAAGGGCGGGCGTACGGACTTGAATCGGCGGTTCTACTCATTTGCATATCCGACGCGTAAAAAAAAGCGACGACACCTAGCGGCCGGCGGTAGATTGCAGCCTAAGATTCGACTGGTGTAAGTCACTTACACCAGTCGGATCTAAGGGAGATCTATGAGGAATCTGATTCTATGAATCAGCCTCATAGATCCGACCGTCGGCTCTCACAGATACGACGGCGGATCTCAGAGATACGACGGCGGATCAGGAGATCCACCGTCGTATCTCTTGATGAATCTGCCCCAGAGTCTCTACAGAAGTAAAAAAAAAAAAACAGGGATTGCTTGCCATAATAAGAGTCTCGCCAATTTATTGGTCTCTACAATATACAAGGAACCGACTCACGTGATCAGTGGTTGGCTGGGGATGGAGGCTTGTCCTTTCATGATCTTCACTGGTGACATTGTCCTCCTCAACAAAAAAAAAACTAACCTTTCCTGCTCTATCCATATAAAAAATGGCTTTCGGTAAACCTTTTTTATTGAGAATGCATCACAATTTGCTATGTTTAATCAGTAGGCATAGCAGAATATTGCTCATATTTAAGGCACACACCAAAGTGAGTTTATCATAACTCTTCTGTGCTGTGTAGGAATTTGTTGTGATTGAAGACTTGAAGTGGAGTATTTCAGTCATTGGTGAAAAAATGATTGATTAATACATTTTTCCTAGGACTTTTTGATAAAGCGAGAATTCTAATCTGTCATCGTTGTTTAGCTTCTGCATTATAAATCTGCAGTAATGCTCTATACGCCGGTGATTTAACAAGCATGTGTCACTTTATTACTGTGCTTGCTTCCCTGCATAAAACGTTAATATGTTATCTTTTATGTGACTTGCGTCAGAATATAAAAATAAGATCTCCTTTCTTCTAAAAATATTCAGCATTGCCGAGATATTTTATAATTGTATGTGAAACTCAATAGCAAAACAGTAGCCAGCACTTCAAGTTTGACATAAAGGGCAAAGTAAAAAGTCCACATGGCACGTCCCCCACTGCTGATACCCACCTTCCCTTTTCTGCCCCTTCTACCACAATTATGCTGTGGAACATAGAGAAATACCTTATACTTCCAAAAATATGGAGTGTGTGCTGTCTCTTCTTATTCCACAGTGTAGTGACGTGTGCCTTATCCTGCCAGCCACATTGTTGGGGAGAGTCTCTAGCCCTGTATAAGCTCTGGCTAGGCTGACTTGGAACCTAAACGCACCATACACTGATCGAGATTTGGCCGATTCAGCATTTCAATCAGTGTGTGTAGGCTAAACTAAAAAACAGTACCGCTCTAATGTTTCAGAAGGTAAGCCCTGTGTCTGGTGACTCTGTATGCTGATCAGGATTTAAGGCACATCAGGCTCAGCTAGGACTACAAGAAAATGGCGCCCAACTGTACGCAGGAGCAGAATACTAAAAAGTTAAAATGGTCAAAGATGATGAGAATAGGCTTCAGCTTGGTTCTCCACCCACAGAAGAACCCCCTAATGCTTCTCATCCGTGTGGGGCTTGATCATAGAGACAACCATGGCTTTAAACATTCAAGGTGTATAGCATCATGAGCCACATAGATGGTCTATTTTCTAGCCTATTAAAAATAAACAAATGCAGCACTATGTGATATATCACTCACTCGGGTGAAAAAAATATATAAACAATTGCCGTCAGCAATGTGCGAGTGAATGTTGGAGCAACTTGAATTCCTCCCAAAAAAATATAAATGGTAAAAAAATATATACTCAAGTATAAGCCGAGTTTTTCCACACATTTTTTGGTCCTGAAAATGCCCCCCTCGCCTTATACTCGAGTCACCTTTTTGCGCCTGATCTCCTGGACTTTGGGGACCCGGTACCGGCCAGCCGTAGGTCCCCTGGTTTTGGCACACATATAGCCCCACTCTTCCTGTACAAGTGTGCAAAGTTTGTTGTCTGGGGGACCTACGGCCAGGGAGCACCGATTTTTCAAAGCCTGTCACCCCTTCTATATACTCCCATGTTAAACGTAAGTCTAGTCATGGGCACAGTGAGACATGCAGAGGGACACCCTAGGTTTATACTCGAGTCAATGATTTTTCCCCGTTTTTTTTTGTGGTAAAATTAGATGCCTCGGCTTATATTCGGATCGGCTTATACTCAAGTATATACGGTAAATTTAAATACTTGTTGTCAAGCAAGTGCACAGAGAAAGAAATATAAATATAAAAATATTGAAGTAAATATCAAAAGTCCACAGTGATAAAAAATAAATAAAATTTGTATCTATATAAATGGCCCCTCCCCTACACGTGACAACACAGGGCAATTGCGTGTCTTACTTGGGGGGATCCTCAGGAGAGCTATTCTGAAGATCAAGCATCATACTAATACATCAATTGCATTATACTAGTAATGTTCTCTTTTCTCTCTTTCTCTCTTTCCAAATTGTAACTTTTTTGGTCTGATTGGCATGTAAATAAATCTTATGTATGCTGCAGCCCCTGCCTTTTAATTTTTGCAATATATTTTATTATTATATCTAATTTGAAATAAGGCTGACCTAAAACAATTATAGTTTCCATAATGGAACTTGTGACTACTTGAAGTATGATCAATGTACTCCTTAGGCATGGACCTTTTGAACACACATTTTTATAGAATTTGTTTATACTAAATTTGCCAAAAGCCTTAAGTACAAATTGTAAAAACAACTGACATGCAGGAGTTTACAGCGATGGCAAAATAATGAGCAGTTAAAGTGTTACTAAACCCACAACAGTCAAATCAGTCTGTATATGCAGTAAAGCATGCCTGTTATACTCACTGTGGAACCCAAGGGGTTAAAAGGCTGTTTGATTCCGTCTTGTCTGATCCTCCCCTTATTCCACAGTCCCCAAACAATCTCTTGAAAGAACAGAGCCCTGAGGCACATGCTCAGTTTGGTGTGCATTGCTAGAGAGTTTTTTTTTATTTTATTTTTTGCATGTGAGCGGCACAGGGCCAATCGGCACTGCTCAGACAGAGGGCCAGGGGTCCTGCATCCTCAGGACATTTCAGGTAGAATGAGAACTCGCCCTACAAGCTTTTACCAGTGCTCAGCCAGACACTGATAGAAGTCATAAGACTGCTTTATACTGCTGATGATGAAAGGTATTTAGCAGTTTTATATTTACTAAAATATTTGCAGTTCTGTGTACTATGGGAGACCAGATATAGTGAATTCAGGCTCTCGGGTTTAGTAACAGCAAAACCTGGGGAATGCCCAAGAAAAAACTAGGCCTCCTTACCGACCAGCCTGCAGAACAACCAAATTAACCCGTCTAACAGTGTGTGTTAAAAACAGGGGTTTTGTCCGCACGCATTTGCGAACTCTGGTTTAGTAATCCTTTAAGACAACACTTATGCTGGTCTTCATTTGCTATGCGTTTTCTAAAATTCATATATTTTATGTTCAGAGTGTTTTTGGTATACATTTCCATACATAAGTCATTTAAAAAAATGTATTTATTTTTTAGCAATGAGGATAGTTTAACATAGTTTATCTTGGCTCAGTGCATACACACTGAATGATGTTTGTAATGTGTCCTGATTGGTCTGCATTTGTGTGTTGCTCCCGCTGTCTGCGTGGGTGCACAGTGTGCATATAAGCAGCGGCAGAGCTTTGGAGGTGATTGATCAACTGAGTCATGTTCCTGCAGCCTGTAATTATCTACTGTTCTAGTCATTTGGTTTATTATGATTTTTTGTTTTTCCAATCAGCCGCTCATTATAATGAATATAATTACTCAATAACCGCAATCTAGTCGTGTCACTGGGTAGCTGTACTCTTCTTTTCTTTTTATTTTCTACTCCGCAGCAAAATGTTCCGTTTCAAAGTGCTTTGTTACAGGTTGCAGCTTTAGAATTTCAGCCGATTTATGTATTGGTACGATGGTGTACAGAAATAGAGCCATGTGTACTGTACAGTTTTGGAAAGCATATAATTCATCTGTCGCTGATCTGACTCATGAAAAAGTGATGCACAGAGCCCAAAGTCAAGTACCTAGCAGCTATGAAATGTTAATTCCTGCTTGCCTTCAAAGGGGGACCTGTTGTTGAACTTGTTTTAAAACCTGCATGTTTCTGAACATTCCTTGACCTGGAACAAATATGGAGGCCAGTACTTACCGCTTCACTGACTGTATACTTTTTGCTTAGATGATGTACGAATTTAAAAACCTGGGGACAAGGATGATCTGAGAACTTGAGAAAACGATTAAGGGCCCTTTCACACGTACGGACAGTATGTCCGTATGTCATCAATCCGTTTTTGGTTGAAATACGGACATACATGTATCCCTATGGGATTGTGTCTGTCCGCCGATGAATATCCGCTGACACCCAATCTCATCGGTCCCCGCTGTGATCCAATTCTGCAGAAGGAGGAAAATCCTATTTTTCCATGTGTCTGCAGAGCGGATCAGGTGAACACTGACAGAAGGTCCGTGTTCATCCGATCCCCTATAGGAGAGAGTGTAGATCTGACAGTACGGTCCCTGCACAGTGTGCAGGGACTGCCCTGTCATCTGCCGACTCAGCGGGGACCCCAAACTATCCGTCTATCTACTTCTCTATTAGCTTTTAGAGGATCCCTGAAAACCCTCCTCTTCAGAGAAGCCTATCCTACCCACATCTAACAACTGTATTTTAACTTTGCCCACCTGATCACCCCCCACATCTACTACCCCCTGTTCCACTTGACCCTCCCTTCTAGATTGTAAGCTCTAACGAGCAGGGCCCTCTGATCATTCCTGTATTAAATTGTATTGTAACTATAATGTCTTCCCTGATGTTGTAAAGCGCTGCGTAAACTGTTGGCGCTATATAAATCCTGAATAATAATAATGATAATAATAATAACAGCCTTTACTTTTGTCGGAAGGCTATTCACAAGAATTTGGAGTTAGGGCCAGTTCACACCATAGAAACACAATCCGGATGTGTTCCGGGTGCTTTTTTTTTTTTTGCATGCACGTTTTTAATGCTGTCCGGTGCCTTTTTGCATGCACGTTTTTTAATGCAGTCCGGTGCCTTTTTTCACCCCTCTTCTTTTTTTTTTTTTATTCACTTTAGTTAAGGACAAGTGTGTTCCAGTGCGTTTTTGGTGCATTTGGTTGCGTTCCGTTGCATTCCAGTGCGTTTTTGATGCATTTTACAGCGGTCCAGTGCAGGTAAAATGCGGCATGTTCTACTTTTTTTTTTTTTTCTGGGACTGTAAGCACTGGAGTGAACAATGCCATTGAAAACCATACAACCTACTTTCCATGCGTTTTTGATGCAGAAAAAAATGCACTGGACTGCATGTGGTGTAACTGGCCCTAAATGTGGGAAGTTGTCTCAAAATGGCATTTGTGAGGTCAGGTATTGATGTTGGACGTTGCTTACAATTGTTATTTTAATTCATCCCAAAGATGTTCAGTATGTGCAAGGTTAGGCTTCTGTGCAGACCACTCATTAGACCTTCTACAAAGGAACACAGCCAACCTGAAAAAACCTTCCCATAACTGCTGCCTCAAGATTGGAAGCACACAATTGTCTAAAAATGTATTATGAACAGTGTTCTTCACTGGAAACGCTGGATTTCAATAATTTGGAGGAGGTGGTTCACATATTTTTGGCCACATAGTTGGTGTGATGGTCAGGTGTCCAAAAAACATTTGGCCTTATAACGTAGGTCCTTTTTTAGGAGAATTGGTTACATTTTACTACCATGTAAGGTCCTCTTATGTGAGATAATTATGTTATAATGACAAGGGGATGCTGATAATGTAGTTTTCTAGCCGCACTGGCATGCAAGAAAATATTTAATAGATACGCTCACATCACAGAGAATATGATGTTGTTTTCCCCTCAGGTCATTTCTAACCTGACCCATGCACTGGAGAAGCACAAGGAAAAGATCGAGCTCATGCGAGCTTTTACCCACTGGCGACTTCAGCAGATAGAAGCCAGACAAGAGGTAAAGACCAAGACGTGTGAATCATGTATGCTATACTGTGTGAATCATTGTTCTACATTCAGCGTTCTATTCGTAAAATGAGGGAGAATGGCTTGTTCCAGGTGATTTACGATATATAAGAGAAACTACAGGCACTTGCAAAAAGAACATTTCTTCCTAATTCCTTCATATACCCAGTAGAAAAGCCTTGCGTATGTTTTTTTTTTTTTTTTAAACTGTGCTAACATAACTTTGCAGCATCTGAGCAGTTAAATCACGGAGTCAATTAAATTAAAAATGAATATCCTATCTTAAAAAGATTATATCTTATACATCTATTGCAAAAAACATAAGCTCATAATCCCCAACTTATTTATTCATAAGAGAGAACTATTGCAAAAAAGTCACCAGAGTGATAATATATTCACAAGCATAAATGTAATATAAGACAGGTTTCTGAAATACAGTTCCTCCAAGTGCGAGAAATACTGTCATCTACCACCTTTTACAATCGGGGGCTGATCTTCCCGTGTATGGCCACACCGTGCCTATTGAATTTGGCACTCACCAGAGACAAGGGCTTCAGGGAATACCGCGAACCTTATCACAGAAGGCGGCTCGCTCCCTGCTACCATCTCTAAACCACAGTGTCTGTCAGCCTAAATTGCCTCTCCTCTCTCTTCCAATAGGATTGCAGACCATCATAAGCTGTGTCAATAGAGCTAACAAACAGAGCAGACAAGAGAGAGCCATAGTGTAGATTTTTTTTTTTTATTATTAATTTTATACAGTCATTTTAAATTTTCAAAAGCATAGGCAACTAACAACTGAAGCCAGTGCTGGAGATCTGGTGCAGCAGCATGACGTCAGCGCTTAGACTCCCCCTACGTGTTTCAACAATAGGGCATCATCAGGGACCTATTGGACGAAACGAGTATGGTGGAGTCTAAGCGCTGATGTCACATTGCATCCGGTCTCAAACGGGAGTTTGTTGTGAGTTACCTGTATTTTTATTTTCTTTTGAATTTTTTTGTACAGCTTTAAATGGTTTTAAAGTGATTGTAAAGGCTATTTTTTTTTCTAACAATAACAAACATGTTATACTTGCCTGCTCTATGCAATGGTATTGCACCGAGTGACTACTTACCTCCTCTTCTGGAGCCCCCAGCTTCTTTCGTAAATAGCTTCCCTAAAGCCTCATACACACGATCGGACTTCCATCTGACTTTTCCGTGGATTTTTGTCCGTAGGGGCGTTGGCCGTGAACTTGGTATGCATACACACGGCAGAACTTTTTCAGGTGGTTTCTCAGCGCTTTACCGCCACCCTTTGGGTAACTTCTGCTATTATTGTCTAATGTTTAGCATTGGTTCGGAGCATGTGTGTTTGTACTTTGGGCTTTAGTCTGATGGACTTGTGTACATACGATCGGATCATCCTCCATCGGACATTTGTTGCCGGAAAGTTTGAGAGCATGCACAGCGAACATTTGTGCGTTTGAAAAACAATTGTCCGATGGAGCATAAAGACAGTCGGATTGTCCGATAAAACACATCCGTCAGACCGTTGTTGTCAAAAGGTCCGATCGTGTGTATGGGCCTTTAGAGTGCCAATTACACCCTGAAAACACAAATGTCAAGAGATGTTTGCTTGTTTCAGAAGACATCTGCTATTGCGTGCAGCTTGATTCAGCATGCTGAAAAGGTTTAGGGATTAGTAATTTATTTTGGATTAAGATATGTTTGATAGTTTGGTCGGGATTTCTTTAGAACAAATCTCAGATTTGTCTACCATTTTATCTTATCTGATTAAGTATTTAATATTTAACATCCATCATTTTAGGATTATGCATGCAGTCTGGCTGATAGACATTACAGAAAGGTATTACTAAAGAATAGCTGGAGAACCTGGCACTCGGTTATTGAAGTAAATTGGAAATACAAAGTGGAGCAGGCATGTCGAGCTCGAGCTGAAGAAGTGTGCATTCAGTTGACTAATGACTATGAAGCAAAGGTTGCACAGGTAAGACCAAATCAATTGAAAACTAAGATTTCACTTTTGTGTGGTTGCTGGCAAATTGAATCATATGGAGGGTCCCTAAATCTTCTGGGTACTTTAGCGCCCTGAATCTACCAGTTGTATCTGATTGTCCGCTATCAGATAGATTTGTGTAGACAACTGTATGATCTAAAGACAGAAGGTAAAAAACAGGCTTTTCTTCTTCCCCCTTTTTTTAATTAAAAATTCTCTTTGCATATGTATATTATTTGTATATGTACAGGTCTGTTGCCATTTACCTAATTGGTTGCAGAAGGTTTTTCCAGCTCTTCCTTGTTGGTACCACGCACATTGCCAGCATTTGTTGCTCTGTCTCAACTTTGAGACATGTTGCTGACATCAATTTAAAAATTTACCATTTTTTTAAAATAACCTTTTCTGAGTTTAACTGCTTGCTGACCCGCTCACAGTAAATGTACGGCAGCTGCAGGCACTGCAGCGTACTAGTATGACACGCTGCACATGGCACTGCGTCTGGTGGACACAGTGTATCGCAGTGCTCGGTACCCAACCAATGTGAGCGGCTGGGTCATAGCGATCACATGATTACAATGTAAACAAAACGGCCCTAAATGGCTTCCATTCATGACTGTTTTGCTTACTATTGTGATTCTGTGATTGACCAACAGCTATCACATGGTATGTGGACTAATCCTAGCACCCTGTACCATGTGATTAGCTGTAGCCAATCGCAGCATGTCAACAGTAAGCGAGCTGTCATGAATGGAAAGCCATTTATGACAGCTAACTATTGCTTAGAACGGTGATCATCAATGTAGTGTAAAGTGCTTACAGTAGTCTAATAACAGGAGGTCAGATATTGTATCATTTCTACTCTTTAGTGACAGGTAACCCATGTCTATTCTATTCAACCTACCCATTTTGGAAGTAGTCACCATCGAAGTCACCATGTTTGAATGTGTTTTCATAATGTCCCTTTCCAAGAAATTATGATTCTGCTTCTCATATCACAGCTGAATGGAGCCATAGAAGATGCAAAATCAGAAGTACAGAGACTTCTTGTGGAGAGAGACCACTTTGAGGGCACAATGAAGAAAGCCTTCATGCGGGGAGTTTGTGCATTAAACATGGAGGCAATGTCAATGTTTCAAGAGAGAGAAACCCACATGGGCCATGGTTGGTTATTAAACTAATGCTGCACAAAGTCTAATAATGGTATGGCTGATGATAAAGGGATAGTTCCCAGTAAACATGTGCGCTTTCATGTTTGAGACCACTGAATGAAATTTGAATTGGAAGGGCTATTTGTTGATACCAGTTCAGCTTTCAAAATGGAGAAAGAAAAAGGTGAAAAGTTAATATTGGGCAAACGTGCTTGATTTGAATGGCTACACATAAGAGATTATTTTTTTAAAGCACATTTTATTAAGTCCGATGCCAATAAGCGATATCCTATGTGCCCCGGAAGAAGTTGTAATTGTATTTTTCTAAATTCATTAAATGCACATTCCAGGGACCAAATAAATTGTATATGTTCTTGGACCTCCATTCTAAAAGAGAGAACTAAGGCCATTGTGTTTCCTTGCCAGCACTAGTCGCTAGGTAGGTAGTCTAGGTTTTGAACATAGACCAAAAAAACAAACAGAAATTCCCAGATCACTTGCCAGCCTGCAACAAAGCAAACTGATCCTGTCTAATAAGTTTACATTAAAACCGAGGGGTTTAGTTTGCACACATTTGTGCCTAAGCTGCAGCAGCCACATCACGGCACCCCCAGTGTTCTTGCAGCAAAGGCCAGTTATAGGTTGGGGTGGTTGCCATTTGTTTGTATTTTTTGTACATAGACCACAGGAAATACATTAAAATCATTCATCAAGGTCTCAGAAATCTCTGCAGCCCTTCTTTTACTCTTTTTATATACTGCACTGGAGATGAGTGATTTAGTGATTAGCATTACCAAAGGCCTGTGTGTGCAATCCCTCAATTTGATCTGGACCTACACTGCATTGATGAAAGTGTGTTAACAAGCTGACCACCAGGTGACGCTGTAACACCAACTACATACTATACTTCCAGCACTAGCAGTCTGAGACTTCACACAGTATGGGAAGAAAACGTAATTATGACATTTACACATCCAGGAAAAACATGTTGTCACACCCCTTCTTTAATTCTGTGTACACACCTCATTTACGTCTTTATCCTCTTTCCTGGTACTCCTACAGACCCACCTTTTTTCTTTGCATAATGCCGATGTATTTGAATGTGTTGTAACTTTTTTTTTTTTTTTAAACCTGTCTGCGGCTTGGGGACAATTTTTCAAAAGAATGGGTGAAATCTTTTCAGATGTCATCTTCCTTAAAAAAAAAACAATCTGGCTGCTCTCCTTGCTGTTTTTTATTTACTACCAATGTGTTTCAGATTTCTGGATATTTCAGTTTATTTAGTTACCTGAATATCTTTATCCAGCAGATCTTCCATCAAGGAGGGACGACCTTGGCTCTAATCCTTCTGTAACATTTCAGCAACCACCGGCTTCCGCTCCTCTGATCTCCTCCCAACACGATGTCCTCTCTCCTGTCCACTCTCCAGCTGGCCCCTCACCTTCTGAGCAAAATGTGAGTGGAAAGCTTCTGACTGGTTACATTTTCATGATTTTATAAAGTGTTCATGTATTTAAAGGCGTTATATCGTCTTAGCAATTAATAGCATGTAAACCGATATTGGATTGTCAGATATAACAATCCAATATAAGCAAACTTGAAAAATCTCCTTTTCATGTTGTGACTTTTGCCTGTCTGCTGGCCATCTCTTTCCACAACTTCGATATTCCCTGCATGCTTTGACCCTAATCTTCTGCTGTTTACTTTAATTTTCTAAGAACTACTTACATATCCTATAGTAACTTCCTGCCTGCACGCAGTGATCCCTGTATGTAATCTGTAGCTCAGAAGGCAGGATCTGTGAAATGTGTGACACAGCATTGATTTCTCATGGGGCATAGTGCAGCCTTTTTTAACTGTAGTTTGTTAGGGGTGCCGTGGCATCCTGATTAAGAAAGTGTGTTTGGATCAAGGTCTGTGTGCCACGGGGCCATTTTTCTGCTCCGCCAGTCCCAGACCTGTATAGATAGACCGGCAAAGCTTCCAATTCAGAATCTGTACACTCGGAGCCCGATCAGAGGAATGAGCAAAATGGTGGAAGTGTTAGGCGTCTTACTGAGTCCTAATCTCTCAGCCTCACCCTACAGGCAGCAGTGTAAACAAATCATTCACTCAACAATTTGTGTGCAGATACAGTCTGCATTTGGCACACAGGCTATGTATGTGTATGAATGTTTTTATATGCATGGATGTTTGTACATTATTTTTAATCCTGTAGATCAAAACAGCTTTTCCAGGATAACGGGACTGTTTTTTTTTTTTTTTTTTTTTTTTTTTTTTTGGGCTCATTTACAATAGGGACAAGGACTGCTGCACCTGCAATATGTGGCCCCACTGCCTGTTTTAACCCCCTAAATGCAGCACCACTGTGCTGCAACAGACTGCAATGCACACAGTAGCAGCAGAGTCTCATTCTCCCTAATGATTTACGTTCGGCAGGCAGTAGTGCCCACCAAACACGGGGGGGGTATTATTCCTGCCATGGTGTACAAACCCAGACGCTGCCATTGCAGTTGAAAGGTGGGAAAAAAATGAAGTTCAACGACATGGTTTTACCATCCTCCAACCTCACATGTGAGCGAGCCTTTAGGCTGGGTTCACACAACAGAATGCGGCGGCTCACAGCAGGAGTCCAGTGCGTCTCTATTTACCGTATCGGGTCCGATTTCAGCCCAAAGACACACAGGACTCCTGTGCAATTCTCACTGAAGCCGCAGCAGAGATATGTGAACCGGCTCCATAGAGAGCCGGTCACAATCTCCTGCTATGCAAATTAGAGGCAGGCAAATTTACATCCAATTCTCAATAGTGTGAGCCCAGCCTTGGACTGGAGTTCCTCTAGATTGAAAAACATTTTAAAGGAGGTCTCGGTTGAAAAACACTATTATAGTGAATACATGTCACAGAATGCATGGATGTAAAGCCTCGTACACATGATCAGTTTTCTCGACGGGAAAACTGTGAGGAGAGCTTTTGGCCGGGAATCCCGGCCGTGTGTATGCTCCTTGCAGTTTTTCCGACAGGGAAACTGCCCAAAAAACGCCGGACAAAAAGAGAACCAGGCAGACTTTTGTCCGGCGTTTTTTGGCAGTGCGGTATGGAGCATGCACACGGCCAGGATTTCCGGCCAAAGCTCTATCGCAGTTTTCCTGTCTGGAAAACCAGCCGTGTGTAGGGGGAAGACTGAACCGAGCAGGTTCTCGGCTTTCCCCTCGGGATTTCCGACGGGAACTTTTCCCATCGGAAATCTTGTACGTGTGTACGGGGCATAAGAGTGTGGGGATCTTCATAAAGTAACTTTACAGACTTCAAGATCATTTAGATTAATAGGAGTAGGCAGAGTTAATTTAAATACAATGAAGACTATGGTTTTAAATTTTGACTATAGATGGGCTTTAGTTTTTTATTAATTTACTATAATGGGTGGTAGCTTTGTGGGGGCCCTAGAGCAGAATATGCTCTCACCAGCCAATACAGCCACTACTGAAGCAGATCTAGAAGCTTCTAGAAATCATTGCTGTGTCTGCAAAGATTTCCATCACCCCTTCCGGTTAGATTAGGTGAGTTCACAAGCAGCCTCTTTAGGCTGGTTTACACCTTCACAAGACGCACTTGGAAATGTATGCATTTACATACATTACCTTAGGAATTAAAAACCCTCTAACACGACCTACATACTGAATGGTTGGTGTGATTATCTGCATTATACTTTTATAGACTGAAGTGCTTCTAAAGGTAACTTTCAGGCCTTCCAACATATCCCACTCCATACAGGCTTCTATTTACCTTTCTGCTTTAAAGAGATCCGATTGCCAACCTAAAAAACGCAGGTTAAAGCACAAATCAAATATTTAAAATTCTTGCATCGCGTTTGCCTTTCCATTGATAATTTTGTATTCACCTGTAATGTGCCTTTGAACTTGCTAAAAAAAATTGACTGGTGCGTTCCCTAGCACAGGCACCTTCCTCCACATCTTAGCCCTCTCTTATTGTTTTTGGCAGTGAAATTCTCTCTGTCCTCTGTTTCCCTCCCTACTCCCTATATAACTTTTTATGCAGCTGCCAGGGAAGGGATAACTATAGCGTGAGTCTCAGCTCAGAGTCTGCTGAGAATGCTAATATTAAAGATGTCCAAGGTGGCGGCACCCAGCAGGAGTTTCGGGGCTTTAAGATTTCTACACAAGGGGGGCTTTTACAGGTAAATAACAAACATAAAATAAGTTGGACATATTGGCCCAGATTCACAAAGCACTTACGCCGACCTATAACAAGTTACACCGACGTAAGTGCAAATGTGCGCCGTCGTATTTGTGCGCCAGAGCCACAAACTAATATGCACCTAAAAACAGGTTACACCCCGCCAACGTATCTTGCTTAGGCCGGCGTAAAGTGGGCGCACATTTGGGCTGGGAGCATGGTGCCGCTCCCATTGATTAGCCATTCAAACATGCAAATGAGGGAAATATGGCGATTCACGAACGTGCGTGTGCCCGGCGCATGCTACGCGAGATGCGCGTAAGTTGTACGTCCGGCGTAAAGGAGGTGCAACCCGGTCCCCCATAAAGGAGGTGCAACCCGGCAACAGACATGCTCAGGTCTGCACCAGGGAACACATGCCAGCGTATTGTGCGTTGGACGTGTGTCTGGCTGGGCGTAAGTTATGTTCACTGCGTACGCAGTGATCCGGCGTAGCATAGGCAGTTTTGCCGGCGTGGTTGTGAGCAGGCGCATAGGGGTGCGTCCACGTCATGGCGCATGACCACTTCGTGATACATACCTGTCTGGCGCTCGGGCCATCATTTGCATGGGGTCATGCCTCATTTGCATTGGGTCACGCCCACTTCCACCTACCCTGGCGTACGCCTTCGAAACCCAAAGCACACTGGCGCAGCGTTGGGAGCACTGGCTTGCTGAATGCAATGCTTGCCTCTCTGCGCTGTGTTGGCGTAGTGTACGGTGGTTACTCTACGGCGGTGTAATGTGCACCTTGCTCTTTGTGAATCTGGGCCATAATCTCATAGGAAGATCGTTTTTAAAGGGTAAATCCACTTTCTCAGAAGTTTGCACCAAGATACAAATCAGATTGTAGACATCCTCCTGAAACAAAAATGTTATGGTCCTAATGAGTTATTCACTACTAAAGGGATGCAGACTCTGCCACTCTCCTCCATTAGAACACTGCAGGTACATTAGCTGAACAATAACCTGAATCAGTATCTAAAAGACAGAAAATGTTAGTAATCCGCAGCAAAGTTTCCTAAAATCCCTGCAATGTACATTGATCACAAAGAGGTGACTGACTTTTCACAAATGTGGCATTACTCTTAAAAGAGAATATACTGAGTGGTGCTCTGTTTTGGCAAATAAAGTTAACTGACCCCCATCCCTAAACTTAAAATTTAGCATGAACGAAAAACATCCTCTATATGGGACTTTGATGGGGCAGTACTTCTCTGAGTCGAGGAGTAGTGCGATAAAAATATTGTTTTTTTGAAAAAGGTTAAAAACGAATAGGTCATACAGTACATAGAAAATGCAGGATGCAGATATAGCAATATGCAGTTGTAAACAACCATATACGCTATTGCAAAAAGTCACAACAGAGATAACCCAACGTGTTTCGAGTCGGTAGCAATTCTCTTCTTCAGGGGTAGGTGATTACAACAGGGTGAGAATACGTCTACAATTGAAAAAAACAAGCACTGTATAATAGTCATAATATCAGCCAAAACTTGCTTAGTTTTATGTTTAACAACTGACCATAGAATTTGCATATACAAGATCTTGCATCCAATTTAAAACAGAAATTGGAAATGCTGCAGCCTCAGCAATGACCAATTTGGGTCCAGAACAAAATTGGTGCATTCAGGATGAACAACCCATGCGGCTTGAGAAATTGTCAATTCTTAAAAGAGAATGGTATGGCAACAGGGTCCCTTTAACCACTTGTGGACTGGCCACCATACATATACGGCCTGTCTGCTCCCCTGCCATCACATATTGTTCTGGGAGAATGTCCTGGTAGATCCTTCTGTAAACTGCACACCTTTTGAGTGAGTGCACACGCTTGATCCTGTGATCACAATGTCATTGGACATCGCAGGCAAATCCAATCACAGGATGTATACACAGGTTGCCATTGGCAGCCATGTCTCTCACTAGCTGGCTGGTGATCAGGAAGCCCAATTGGTGTGTAAGAGAAAGGAGACCCTCCTGACCACATACCAGTGCCAGTGCAATTTAGCAACAGTGCACACATTATTAAAATACGCCCTGCTGTCATTTACCCCTGTACAGTATATGTCGGCTCCATCCTGTCCACGATCTTACCTGTAAATTAACCTAACACCTCCCTTATATTGCACATGTGTAGTAACCCCTTAATCTCCACCCTCCCACTGTATGAGATCTGTACATAAACCACTTCACCTCCTGATCCCCCTGGTGTATAAACTCTATATTTAATTGGGGAATTTATTATAACTGGGGCAGTCAGATTCTGAAGCAGCTGTGCATAGCAACCAATCAGCTTCTACCTTCACCTTGTTTCGTTAAGCTTTGAAAATGAAAGATAGAAGCTGATTGGTTGCCATACACATTAGTGGGCGGTAGGGGCTCTGTCATTTGACAGTTGTGTGATGGAGGTGGGGCTTAGGGCTGGGAGGGGCTGGGATTACATCAAGTTCCTTTTTCTGGCTGCACACAAACAATCTTTCAGTAGATCGCTAATGCCTGAATAATGTTACTAAACGAATGCGTTTTACTGCACACAACTTTTCTGCCTGAGGATAAGTAATTACAGGCTAGTGGTGATTTAACTCATAAGTGTTAATCTATAACTAGATTGAGCCTTTAGCTATTTACTACTTTACCGTTCATTAAAAAATTATCTATTGAATATTTAAATGATTTCATTTTAATTTATTGGTTATATTTTCATTGATCCAATTGTACTGTATATTTTATGGTAATTATTGTACTATGTTAAATAAATTTAGTGTGTTTTTTTTTTTTTTTTTTTTTTTTTTTTTTCTTTTTTCGATTTTAGTTTAGACCTCACTTTGGTCTATCAAGTATTTCCCATTCTAAGGATGATGGAAGCACTCCAGTTGTAATATCTGCTACTACATCTGGATCGAGTATATTATCCTCACAGAAGCTGGTAATGATTCTTTTAAACTATTAATCTGCTGCTCCAGATATCTTTTATATGATATAAAGCCAGATTCCTGTTATAGTCCTGTGTTCTGCCCTCAGCAGGGAATTTATCTGCACAGCGAATGCTCTTCCTTAAGCCTCGATCACACGATCGGATTTTACAATGGGAATTGTGTGATGACAGGCTGTTGGCGGAAAATCCGACCGTTTCTACGCTCCATCGGATAATTGTTGTCGGATTTCCCGTGGACAAATGTTGGATGGCAGGTCATACAACATTGTGCCCATCTGAAATTTTTGTCACTTTTTCCCCACAAATAGAGCTTTCTTTTGGTGGTATTTGATCACCTCTGGGTTTTTTATTTTTTGTGCTATAAAAGAAAAAACACTAACCATTCTGTAAAAAAAAAAAACTTGTTTCTGTCATATTAGCGGGTATTGCGGAGTATTGGGGTTATTGCAGAGTATGGGGGGGGGGGGGGGTATTGCAGAGTATGGGGGGGGTTATTGCAGAGTATGGGGGGTATGGGGGTATTGCAGAGTATGGGGGGTTATTGCAGAGTATTGATTTTATTGCAGAGTATTGCGCAGGGAAGGATGGCTGGATCTGTGACTGCATTTGTCACAGATCCAGCCACAGCAGCTGCTGCTGCCTCCGCTCTCCCCCCTTTCCTCTCACACTGTACCGATCGGTACAGAGAGGAGAGGGAGGAACCGGCGTCATGACATGACGCCGGTTTGTTTACAAGTGATCGCTCCGTCATTTGACGGAGCAATCACGTGGTAAACCGCCGCTATCAGCGGCGATTTACCGCGATCTGTGATGCGCCGGGTCGCTCACAGATGATTCCGAGAGTGCGCCCCAGGGGGCGCACGAGTGAAGGATTTTGGGAGGACGTCCTCCCAGAATAACTCCACCGCGCTGTAGACGTCTTTTGTCTATAGCGCGGTGGTAAAGAGGTTAATAATAATGGTAAACAGGACAAATAGGGTGAATCTCCTTAATGAGGGCACAGACAGCAATAACAACTGACAGATGTTCTAATCCCTCTCCACTCTATCCAAAATGAAAAAAAAAATGCCTTTTTAGTTGTACTTTAATGGGCAGGCTGAATGTTCCAAGTTGATTGATCGATCAACTTTGGATTCTCTTGCGATTATCGTCCGTAGCCACTAGCGATAATCGCTGTCTTCTCCCGGCAGGGATGGCTCCCCCCACCCCGCCAGGAGCAGACAATGGTTTGCCAGGAGGGATTCCCCTGTCAGAATTGTCTGTGTTGATGTGGGTATTGTTATGGCCTGCCTTAGTACAGATTGTATTCACTCTCCAGTTCACGACCATTTCCCACCCCCAGCGTGGAATCCATCTTTCTTGATTCTCTCAATAAGAACATTGATGCACCTGCCCCTGTGTGACCAGAATTGTGGAGGACAAGGCTGAAGAGTCTCAGAACAGGTCTCCAATCTTCATTCGTTGCCTTACACAAGATATTATTTGATGGGGTAAAGTGTTTTCTAGGTTTTTAAAATTTTGCCTTGGGTGCAACTCTGGGCATTCCTTCTCATAGGGCTTTTGGAAACTAGTAGGCATTTTACTAAAAACTGGAAATCTCTTTTATAATTGTAATGTAAATAATCTTATAAGCAAAAAATAGAACTGAACTCTGGTCACAATCATTTGAGATAGGTTAGGAGTTTTTTTTTTGCGCCTTCCTGCATTAAAAAAATTGACAGAAAATACATCTCCCATTGTGCTTCCATCACCACTGGTGGTGTAATTTTTTACTCTGCCCCCTCTGTTCTCATCCACAACCTGCTGTCTGTGATGCGGTTGCAGTTGTGTATTTTATGAATAGGGAAGTGTAGATGGGGATAGTGGGGTGACACCAGCCCTGATGTCTATCGTACCTTCAGTTCTGGTGTGAGGAGGGTGAAGGTGTACTATCCAGCACAATCAAAAGTCTTTTACCTGTATGGAAAAAAAGAAACCACAAGTTACAACATGGGGGAAGTAACCTTCTACAAATGCTTTTTAAAGCAGATGTCCGCTGAAAAAACAAATATTAAAAGTCCGCAGCTACAAATACTGCAGCTGCTGACTTTTAATATCGGCACACTTACCTGTCCTGGAGTCCAGCACTGTCCGCAGCAGAGAACGAGCAATCGCTCGTCACTCTGTTGCCCCCCCGCCATCCTCCGTGAGGGAACCAGGAAGTGAAGTGCTCCGGCTTCACTGCCCGGTTCCCTACGGTGCATGCGCGAGTTGCGCTGTGCCTGCTGATTGGCTCCCGCTGTGCTCTGGGAGCCGAGTGTTCCCAGAGCACAACGGGGGGGGGAGGAGGACAGGAGGTGACGTCCTGCCCGCAGACTGTGGCCGGAAGTGGGTGCAAATACCTGTCTTTAGACAGGTATCTGCACCCCCCTCCCCCTGAAAGGTGTCAAATGTGACACCGGAGGGGGGAGGGTTATGATCAGCGGGAGTTCCACTTTAGGGTGAAGCTCCGCTTTAAACCATTCAGACCTCTAACGTTCCAAGATGTTACCAGAATTTTAGCCATTGGGGACAATTAAAGATGGACACAAATAGGGACATATTGTCAGTGTTATATCTGTGAAGCTCTTCTCAGGACACAGGTACACAGGTCTGAACAGGTCTAAAACCCCTATTGGGCAGTAGTGTTAATTTTGGCAGAAAATTTCAATTTAGTTTTAGTCTTAGGACTAAAATGGCATTTTAGTTTTAGTCCCATTTTAGTCTTGTGCAATTGTTTTAGTCGTATTTAGTCGACTAAATCTCCAGTAAATTTGTGTCGACTAAAATAATTCTAGTCCACTAAAACGAATTTTAGTCATCTAAAATTGAATGGGTGTTAAATTGTAATGCATTATTTAAGCATTTCTCTACAATTTCCAAACTCATATACTACTGGAGTGAAAAATCTAATATGTTATTTATGTTATTGAGGTATGAACACGCAGACCAGTGTTAATTTTAATGTCAAATTTCAAATTCGTTTTAGTCTTGGCCCTTTAGCTAAAATGGCATTTTAGTTTTAGTCCCATTTTATGCTTTTGACTAAAATGCCATTTTAGTTTTATTGGTATTTTAGTCATCTCAATTGTTTTAGTTGTTTAAAATGGTATTAAGTTAGTCGACTAAAATGTTTTAGTAAAGAAAATTAACACTGTTGGGCAGACTGGTAGGGAATACTGTCCACCGGCTCTCCCCCCCCCCCCCCCCCCCCAGGTTAGGGCTGGTTGCACAAACTGTAAGCACCACAGCCCTATGGTGCTAAGGTCTTGCATAGTGGCAATTCCAGGGTTGACTACCCTCCATAAAAAGCCTGTGATGGAAAAAGGGCAAGTGTAAAAAACAAACAGGCCTTCAACAGGACAGGCTACTGTAATCCAAAGTTGAACCAACACAAATACTGCAATGTTTCTCTACTTGTCACGTAGATAAGGCATTTTTTTTCTTGTTAACTTCAAGATAGCTCAAAGTTCACATAGCAATAATATGTCTCCCAGCAGAACAAAACGTTTTTTTTTGCTTTATTTATATATTTATTTATTATAATCAAAGTTTGTAGAGAGCTCTTGAGCAAACAAGAACCAGGTGCCTGAACTCAATCTCCTCCTTCTTCATCCTCTCTGCAGTGGCGTAGGGCCTGTTCATTGCGTTCAGGGCGTGCGGCAGCCTCCCGGGCCGATTTCAAGGAAGTGTGCCTGCCTGTTAGCAGTGACCCGCAGCTTTGCAGTGTACATCGTTGCATACGGTAATTGTGGAGACCGCAAACGCCTCTTTACATCTGAGAACTTGGCCCAGTGTCTCTGCACTTCTGCAGAGAAGTCTGGATAAAAGGACACGCTGACGCCATTGAATTGAACATTGGCCCGCTTCCTGGCACATCTCAGCACTCCTTACCTGTCTCTATAGTGTAGGAGATGGGCTAGGATGGGTCTTGACAGTGAAAAATGGGGAGAAATCATCCTTCAACAAAGGAGTTTGGATCTCTGCCCTCGGTTTTCTCTGGCAGCCCCACAATACGTATGTTGTTGCACCTCAGAAAATTTTCCATGTCATCAGCTCTATTATTGGCTAGCTGATGGGCGACGTGGGCTTCCCGAGCCACGGGTGGCAATTTATCTTCAATGTCGCTTACTCTGCTCTGCACTGCAGTCGTGCATTCCCAGATCTTTTGAAGGTCCTTCCTCAGCAAGCACACATTCTCCCTCAGGCCCCCAAACTGTTCCTTAAGGGCTCTTTCACACGGAGCGGATCCGTATTGATACGCTCCGTTAGCCTGTTTGGCTCAGCGGGGATTCCTCCGTTAATCCCCGCTGAGCTGTCGGCGGACACCGCCCTGTCTCTCCTCCGCTCTCCCCTATGGGGAATCGGATGAATACGGACCGTCTGTCCGTATTCATCCGATCCGTTCCGCCGGACGGACGAAAAATAGTGTTTTCTTCCGTCCGCAAAAGCGGATCTTTGCGGACGCGGATGGTTGCGGACGTTAGCGGATGCATCATCCGCTAACGTCTGCAATCCCATAGGGATACATTACGGACTTGTAATAAACGGACCGTTTGTCCGTGCGTGTGAAAGGGCCCTAAGTGTATTTACTGAAGCTGTACACACACGCACTGCTCTGAGTATTTCAGCCAAAGTCGGTTGCTTAGGCTCCTCTGCATCAGGATCTGTAGGCAGAGAGTGGAGCAGCTCTGCATGGCTCTGAATGCCATGCTGTGTTTCCTGCATACTGTCCCAGTGTTTAATGTGCTGGCAAGGGTGATGTCTCTGCCGCCCCCCTGTGGTCTGATTCTAGTTTCCCCCTAATCCTTACCTTGGGTTTTCCGTGTCTTTTTGCTGCCGTCCTCTATAGCCTTCTTGGCACCCCTCGACGTGCGCTGTGCCAGGGCCGTGGCTGTGCCATTTTCGATTTCAGGGCCTGGGAAATCCTCGTTTTTTTTTTCCGCCATTCCGCTGGGGGCAGAGGGCCGACGGGTGGACCGGGAGGTTGACTGGGTCAGTAGCCAGCTGGAAAGCCGTCGGGCACCGCTGGATCGCTGCTGGGAGAGGATCAATAGCAGGTACTGGAGCAGACCTGTTGAGCCCCTTTCAGACGTGCGGACCGTATGTCCGCATTTTCATTCATCCGTTGCGGATGAAATAGGGACATACATTGGTCCCTATGTGATTGCGGGTGTCAGCGGATGACCATCCGCTGACACCCGTAATCGTCCACCTCCGCAAAGATCCGATTTTTCGGACGGAAGAAAATAGGGGAGAGCGGAGGAAAGACAGGGCGGTCCCTGCACCGTGTGCGGGGATCGCCCTGTCAGCCGACGGCTCAGCGGGGATTTTACGGAGGATCCCCGCTGAGCAAAGCGGACACACGGAGGCGGAACATTACTGATCCGCCCGTGTGAAAGACCCCTTAGACACACTTCATCTCGCATGCCGGTCCTGGCCACGCCCCTTTTTTTTAAACCATTCAAATGATGGTGTTCGTATTTTGGCTTTAAATTATTGGTCTGACTGCCAACATTTTTAATGAGCACAAAGTTTGCCTTGACTCTATCCCCTTTGTATTAAAGCCTGGAAGACTTGGAACCCCGATGAATATTTTTGCTGTTATTGGGCAATAAACCGATTGCATCAACTCTGACACAATTCTTTGTGTTCTGATGGCTTGTAGACTTCTCATAGGATAGGTATTTTTAATAGTTTAACCTGCTTGAAAGTAAACATTACATTCTTTTCTTTTGACCTTCCTTTACACGATGTGACACACACACACACGGAACAATATGTTATGTGTAGGTCTGCAGAGGTTATGTACACAGCAAGTATAGCTTGGTAAAAGGTGTGGCGAGAATTCTGCTCTAGGGCAGGGTAGGCAACCTGGGGCCCTCCAGCTGTTGCAGAACTACAGGTCCCATAATGCCTCTGGGAGTAATTGTAACTGCCAGCCTCGCAATGCCTCATGGGAAATGTAGTTCCACAACAGCTGGAGGGCTACTGGTTGCCAACCCTTGCTCTAAGTAAACGATTTTGTATTTTAATTGTCATTTACACAGCAATACTACCGGGAGAAGTTTTGGATGAAATTATCATTATTTGTGTTATAGTACCAATAAAATTATTACTTTGTAGTAGAGATTGTAGCATTGATGTGTTGACTTGCCATGTAAATATGACATTGCATGGTTTTGTATTTCAGCCAATGACAAGAATTGTAACATCAGCTCAGCAGAAGGCTGGAAGGACGATAACAGCCCGGGTGACTGGCCGTTCAGATCTAACACAGAAGATGAGTAAGACCGGGACCAGCATCACCTCTATGGGGGTCTCCCCGCCAATGAGCTCCATTGTGGTTGAGAAACATCATCCAATTACTCAGGTAATCTGATTTGTAGATACAGTACAGTACAGTACATTACATTAATATGGAAAAATTCCTATCACTTGCTCTAATAAGGATTCTGCAATGGTCTGTTTTGTGTGCAAAAACAATTGATCGAGTCGATTTGAGTCGGTCGACTTCAGTACAACCAGCCTACCAGGATTTTATTGTATGATCACTGCTGCTGGCTATAGCTGGCAGCAGCGATCAGTGTAATCTGATGGTGGGGAAACCTCCCACTGTCAGAATACAATGGTGCAGCAGGAGGTATTCCGCCATCAACAACTAATGAAGGAATCAAGCGATTTTCTTTCCTTCGACCCGTTTGCATAATGTATGGCCAGCCTAAAGCCACGTACACGAGATCGGATTTTCCGCAGACAAAGCGTAGGACTTTTGCCCGAAGGGCGTTGACCGTGAACTTGTCTTGCCTACAAACGGCAAATAATTTTCGGCCAACAAACACGAAACTACGTGGTTTTTCAGCTCTTTATCGCCACCCCTTAGGCAACTTCTGCTAATGTTGTGTTATGGTGAGCATTGCTTCCGAGCATGCGTGTTTGTACTTCGGAGTTTTGTCCGAAGGACTTGTGTACACAAGATCGGAAAATCCGACAACACACAGTTGTTGGTGGAAAATTTTAAAGCATGCTATCCCACAACATTTGCCCAATGGCGCATACAAACGGTATTGGTATCCGATTGTGTGTATGGGCCTTAAGTCTCTAGTAGTGTTTTTTTTTCCATCCCTTGTATCCAGAATAACTAATGCAGAACTCCAGAGGTTTTTTTTTTATCCTTTCTAATTTTGGGTATTTAAACAACAGTTACCTCTTCTGAGCTGTGTAAGGATCTGCATTTTTAGTTAAAGTGATTGTAAAGGATCCTTTGTCAGCAGGCCAGCGCTCCTGGTTCCTCCTTCCTTTGAGTACCACAAGCCCCCCCCCCCCCCCAGCTCAGGATTGAGCCTGCATGAGTACCCCCCCCCCCCCCCCTCCAGCAAGCGACTTGCTGGGGGCACTCATGCAGGCTCAATCCTGACCTGCACTGGCTCAGCCCCACCCCACCCCCTGCTCCCTCATTACCGGATTTGATTGACAGCAGCAGGTGCCAATTGACAATGTACGTAACCTTTAGCCTTTACAACCACTTTAAAATGTATACTTTCATGCTGAATTGTAGAACTTTCATTATACTTCTGATCTGCTGCAAATATGAGAGCTGTGGCTCTCATTCATAGGAGCACTAGTGTCATAATCTGCTCCCCTCATCTATTCACAGAATTCTCGAGATAGTGGTGATTGAGTATATATTTGCACTGCGATATGTGTGTGAACCTGCAGTTCTGACAGCACAGTAATAATAAATATTAGATATGAATTTGTCTATTTTTTTTTTTTTTTTTTTTTTACCACTTAAGACCCGGACCTTTAGGCAGCTAAAGGACCTGGCCAGTTTTTGGGATTCGGCACTGCGTCGCTTTAACTGACAATTGCGCGGTCGTGCGACGTGGCTCCCAAACAAAATTGGCGTCCTTTTTTTCCCTTTTGGTGGTATTTGATCACCTCTGCGGTTTTTATTTTTTGCGCTATTAACAAAAATAGAGCGACAATTTAAAAAAAAATGCAATATTTTTTACTACAATAAATATCCCCCAAAAATATATAAAAAATAAATACATTTTTGCTCAGTTTAGGCCGATACGTATTCTTCTACCTATTTTTGGCAAAAAATATCGCAATAAGCGTTTATCGATTGGTTTGCGAAAAATTTATAGTGTTTACAAGATAGGGGATAGTTTCATTGCATTTTTATTAATTATTTTTTTTTTTTTACTACTAATGGCGGCGATCAGCGTTTTTTTTTTTTTTTTCGTGGCTGCGACATTACGGCGGACACATCGGACAATTTTGACACATTTTTGGGACCATTGTCATTTTCACAGCAAATAATGCATTAAAAATGCATTGTTTACTGTGAAAATGACAATTGCAGTTTGGGAGTTAACCACTAGGGGGCGCCGAAGGGGTTAAGTGTGGCCTCATTTGTGTTTCTAACTGTAGGGGGGTGTGGCTGTAGGTGCGACGTCATTGATTGTGTTTCCCTATAAAAGGGAACACACGATCGATGCTGCCGCCAAAGTGAAGAACGGGGAAGCCGTGTTTACACACAGCTCTCCCCGTTCTTCAGCTCCGGGGACCGATCGCGGGTCTCCAGCGGCGATCGGGTCCCGCGGTCACGGAGCTTCGGACCGGGTCACGCCCGCGACCCATGGCTGGGCACTTAAAGAGGACGTACCTGTACGTGCTTGTGCCCAGCCGTGCCATTCTGCCAACGTATATGTGCAGGAGGTGGTCCTTAAGTGGTTAATAGAGGTTTTAATATATTTTGTGTCCTAATAAAGTACAGGTTTTCTTATACAAATATCAGTGGACACACTGGGGATTATTTACGAAAGGCAGATCCACTTTGCACTACAAGTGCAAAGTGCACTGAAAGTACACTTGGAAGTGCAGTCGCTGTAAATCTGAGGGGTAGATCTGAAATGAGGGGGAGCACTGCTGATTTTATCATCCAATCATGTGCAAGCTAAAATGCTGTTTTTTATTTTCCTTCCATGTCCCCCTCGGATCTACAGTGGCTGCACTTCCAAGTTCACTTGTAGTGCAAAGTGGATTTGCCTTTAGTAATATCCCCCAATATGTAATATGTTGGTGCTAATGAAATTATTGTGAATTGACTCTATTTGTTGGATTTTTTATGCATGTATAAGTGTTTTGGAAGTTTAAAACTGTCATTTTTGTTTGAGTCAGCTTGATCATGCCTCAAATGACTTTAATAGATACATTTTTAAGAATGTGTTTGTGTCTTTAAAGCAAACAATCGCTCAGGCCACGGCAGCAAAGTACCCCCGTTCAGCACTACAGAGTTCCAACTCCATGAGTGGCAGAGGGACCGGGCACAGTACACGAGTCTCCCACGTTCACGGCAGTGTCCATTCCATAAAAGTCGTCGAGTGATCTGCTTCAGCCCCAGCTCAGCGAGAGCGAGGAACGTCTCGGGGTGTATCTAGAAGTGTGGTATCCTTCTCACCAGGTGATGGCAGATTTCATTAGATGGATCAACCAATTCCTCAGTTTTATATATTCCTATCCCTGTCTTACTGCTTGCAGTGATAAAGAGTGCCTTAATGTTGTATAATATTTATCACCAATTCATTTTTATGTTTTCAAAATGATCTATTTGCCAAACTAAAAAGAACTGTGAACCTGTCAATATGCAGTTAAAGTGGCATTAAAACCAAAAACAAACCTTTATCGCATTGCGGCTTACCAATTCTTAGATGTGATGGCTGCATTAGTCTTTAGTCTTTTTTTTTTTTTTTTGAGGCATTCTTTCTTTTATTTTTCACCTGGCAACCCTGCCAGTAACTCTGTTGTTTTTCAAAAGAACAAGCTTATTTCCAGATGTATCCGTTTACATGGATCAGACAAACCATTTAACACTGACGGGTGCTTGCAATGATTGGCTTTTTTTATTTATGCAAGACCTTGATCATAAAAGGAGAAAAAAACATTTACTCTAACTGATTATAAAGTGTTGGTTAAAGTTCACCTTCAGCTTGTTACAGCATTTAAATCTGCTAGTACATCTAAGTGCAGGAGCGAACTTGAGTCGCACCGATTAGAATGATTCCTTTTTTAGTTTAAAGCGGAGCTCCGCTGAAAAAAATATATTAAAAGCCAGCAGCTACAAATACTGCAGCTGCTGACTTTTAATATTCGGACACTTACCTGTCCTGGAGTCCAGCGCCGTCCGCAGCAGAGGACGAATGATCGCTCGTCACTCTGCTGCAACCCCCCCCCCCCCCCGCCATCCTCAGTGAGGGGACCAGGAAGTGAAGCGCTCCGGCTTCACTGCCCGGTTCCCTACTGCGCATGCGCGAGTCGCGCTACGCCTGCCGATTTGGCTCCCGCTGTGTACTGGGAGCTGAGTGTTTCCAGAACACAAAGGGGGGGGGGGGGGGGAGGCGACGTCATGCCCACAGTCTGCCTGAGACTGTGTGGCCGGAAATGGGTGCAAATACCTGTCTTTAGACAGGTATCTGCACCCCCTCCCCCCTGAAAGGTGTCAAATGTGACACCGGAGGGGGGGAGGGTTCCGATCAGCGGGAGTTCCACTTTAGGGTGGAGCTCCGCTTTAATGAAGTGCGACTTGTCATGCAACTTTGAAATCTCAATTCACAGCAGTGTGAACCCGGGGCTAACACTGACCACCCCCCCCCCCCCCAGACTGACAATGCTGCTGTCCAAATGTGTCCGCTGTGCTCCATCCAGAATGGGGGCACTTTAATACAGGAGGTGTGTGTTACAGGCCAGATCACCAGGTGAAAACAAAAGGGAAAAAAGCCTAACAAAAAGAAAACGAATGCAGCCACCGCATCTAATGATTAGTAAGCTGCATTATATTACATTTCTGGTTTTATGCCCAACCTCATTGCTATTCATCATTGTATGTGATGCTGTTGAGATCTGGTTTGTCCCGGAAGTAGCGTCCCTAGGAGGTGGGAAATGGCAGCTTCTCCTGCTAAAGAGACGGCTCAGAGGTGACAAAAAAACATGTTCCTTTTATGTCAAATAAAATGTGGAGACAAGCCATGGCTGAATTTTATTTTAAATGCAGACATTTTAAAATACTGTTTTTTTATTACACCTTGTATTTTCATTGTTTTATAATAAAGAATATTTATATTTTTTGTGTCGTCTGTGATTCAATTTTTATGCATTTAAAAAAGTGATTCTGTTACCACTGCAGTTTAGGATCATTGAAATGGATTAGTTTGCAGACTGTTTACTTTACACCACTGCAGGTCAGTCCAGCGTCCCCGGCCAGGATATAGGTGCAGGTCTGGCTCATCCAGAGCCACCACAATAGCCATGCAACCAATGGGAAGGCTGCTCACTATATCACTGTAAGAAAACTTTTCTTTATGCAAAGAAGTCCGTACAGGATAAAAGCTTTGACACATTTCACACTGCACTCAGCACAAAGTTTGATCGTTTTTCAGCAATGATACAGTAAGCAGTCTTCCCTTTGATTTGAATGGATATACTTGAAACCGCGCTAATGTCAGACTGGTCACTCAAATTACCCTTCTTACCTGCCTTAGAAAACGCTCCAAGCTTTTTCATTGCCTCTGAGCAGGCTAGCAGTCATTCTGTCATATGCAAAATTCTTCACATCTACCAAACTCCTTATGTAATGCTTTATGTAGATTGCAGTGGAGGCAGGGCCGTCTTTAAGGCAGGGCAAAAGGGACAGCTGCCCTGGGCCCTGTCATTGTTGTGGGGCCCAAAGCAGCCGCCTTATACTTGCCAACTATCTCAGTTAAAATTTCCTAGTCCCTTGAAGTTTTAGTTCTGGGCTGTGTCCTGATATCTCAGTGTGAAGTGCTGCTACTAATGCTGCCCAGCTCTGCCCTATTGTTGTGTACAGATGACTCACCTGCAGACCCTGTGTTTACATGTAAATAACAGTCATTCATATGTAATTAACGGGAGTATTCATATGTAAATGGCTGAGGGCGACAGCATTCATATGTAAATAAAGGCGGCATTCATATGTATATCATGCCCCTCTGCAGTGAAGAGATGATGTTCTGTAACCTCTAGCAACCAATCAGTGAGCAGTATTACTGTACAGTAATCTCTAGCAACCAATCAACGAGAAGAAATCATGTGCTGTAACCTCTAGCAACCAGTCAGTGAGTGGCAATGATATGCTGTAACCTCTGGCAACCAATCGGAATCACTGCCTGATCTGATACAATAAACTGATTTTTAAGTCTAGCTGATATTTATTGTATGTCTCAGAGCAGGTGGAGAGCAAAATTGCATGGGCAGGGGCTCCCAGTACACAGCGGGGTCCAATCAATATTAGGCTGCATTCACACCTGAGCGTCGGTCGTTTTTTCCGGGGTTTTGTCGCGCGTATTCATGCTTATTTGCGCGTTTGCATACAGCGTTGTCCGACGTTTTTTATTTTAGCCAATAGGAAAAATTATCATCTTTTCATCACTTGTTGCTATGTTGGTAGATTTTTTTAATCTTCTGCATGGGCGACAAGTTCTATTGATTAAAGCGACGAAACGCCCGTAGCAAACGCCCGTTGTCGCGCAAGTCGCTTGAATCGAGCGTTTCCATTACTTTCTATGGGAAATGGAAACGCTCAAATACGCCCAAACCGCCCGATACTCGCGACAAAAAAGGATCCGGGACTTGTTTGAGTTTCAGGCGATCGTCGTTTCAGCGTTCAGATGTGAACAGTCTCCATAGAGACTAATGTAATTTCGACCCTCCGGCGTATTGTAGCGTCGCGCTTCAGGCGTTAAAATGGCTAGGTGTGAATGGAGCCTAAAAGACGGCCCTGAGTGGAGGTAGAGCAGAGCCTGAATATTTTTTTTTCCCTCAAACCGATCAGGTGGCATGCATGGACTACACTGAAGGATTAATGGATGGACTTGACAGTTTGGGGTTGCTTTACTAAAACTGGAGAGTGCAACATCTGGTGCATAGAAACCAATCCGCTTCCAGGTTTTATTGTTAAAGCTTAATTGAACAAGCTGAAATTAGAAGCTGATTGGCTACCATGCAGAGCTGCACCAGATTGATTGCTCCCATTAAATATTCATTTCCAAATGCCTGTGGGTAACGGTGCTACTGCCCCTTTTATATAAAGTGATTGCAAATAAAACGGTAAGCCTGGGTTCAAACTTGTGCGCTGCAGGATACCACATGTGATTCGCATTGCATTCCTGTGCACGTCACATGCAATGTCTTGTATCCGCCTGAAAAACGGACCGGCATATCCGAGCTGGCTGATCGTGTGAAAGGGGCCGATCGTGTGAAGTGAAATTTTTTAATAAACCTTCAATTGTGACAAATCCATTGCCAGGCTTCACTATGCCACCAATCCACCACTGTGTGCAGTGTCTGCCCACCTCCAGTTTTTGGCTGAAATTGGTCAAATGTGCTTTATTATGTATTGGTTGCAGATCCACCCTTTGACTGTTAAGCCTCGTACACACGATCGGATTTGCCGACGGGAATTGTGTGATGACAGGCTGTTGGCGGAAAATCCAACAGTTTGTACGCTCCATCGGATAATTGACGGATTTTCTGCAGACAAATGTGGGATAGCATGCGTTAAAATTTTCCGCCAACAATTGTGTGTTGGATTTTCCAAGCGTTCATCGGACAAAACTCCAAAGTACAAACACGCATGCTCGGAAGCAATGCTCAACATAACACAACATTAGCAGAAGTTGCCCAAATGGTGGCGCTAAAGAGCTGAAAAAACACATTTTTGTGTTTGTTGGCTGACAATTCTTTGCCGTTTGTATGCAAGACAAGTTCCTGGCCAACGCCCTTCGGACAAACGTCCTACGCTTTGTCCGATGAAAATCTGATTGTGTGTACAAGGCTTTAGTGCTCACTTCCCAGTGTACCTCCTTTTAGGAGACCGGATCAAGCTGCCTCCAATCACAGTATAGCTGAGTGATGGAATTTAAAAAAAAAGCACACATGGCCAGAAAACCATGGCAGGTAGATTACAGAGGGCAGCAGGCAGCCCAGCTGTGACACCAAACCTAGCCTTGTTTTGAGATCCTATTTATTTTTGTGGTTCACTTAAAGGGGTAGCGCCCCCCTACATTTTGATTTTACATTTCCGTAAATTGACCCCAAAAACAACTAGGATAAGCATTGTAAAATTTTCTAGAGTTACTGTAGGAGACGACGCCAGTGTCTGTTCAATGGCATAACTTTTAAAACTGCTGAATAACTGTACACTAATAATTACTACAACTGTATTTAGTTTTGAAGGATATTGCACATTTATATAAATTAGTATAAAATGCTTAAACACTACAGGTAAAAAAAAGAGAAATTATTTTACAACAGAATAAAAAAAAGATGGACAGAGAAGTAGATTATACACAATTTGAAGGTACCGATTTGTACAATGTAGACCTTTTTGAAATCTGATCACAGTAAAACAACCAGCACTGTCTTGCCCGTAGCAATATTGTAGACTCCAGCAACATGAAAGTGAGAAATATGTTTCTATGGGCAACAAATCCTGTTCTTACAATCACTCATATAGGAGGCCCATGTCATGATCGCCTTTATATTCGATTTGGTTGTATAAAGCCTCGTACACACGATCGGATTTTCCGACAGGAATTGTGTGATGACAGACTGTTGGCCTAAAATCCGACAGTTTGTACGCTCCATCAGACAATTGTTGTCAGACTTTCCACTGACAAATGTTGGATGGCAGGCTTATACATTTTCAGAATCAATGCTCCCCAAACACGGCATTAGCAGAAGGGGCCCAAAGGGTGGCGCTCAAGAGCTGAATTTCCACGTAGTACGTCACTACGTTTGTGTTTGTTGGCCAACAATTGTGTGTCGTTTGTATGCAAGACAAGTTCATGGCCAACGCTGTTCGGACAAAAGTCTGACACTTTGCGGAAAATCCAATTGCGTGTACGAGGCTTAAGTGTCATGAAAATAATCATATAGGGAATCGGGATTAGAACAAGTCCATTATGCTCTACAGATCAAATTGTTCATCTTTACTGGAAGCAATTGCTTCAACCATCGAACATATGCACCGATCACATATCTTTTACCTATTTGTTTTCCATCTTACACTAGTATAGTGCAGAGACCTCCTGACCAGCTTTTGAGCTCTACCATTGCATGTGGACTTGTATAACCTGCAGCAGGCAATGCACCTTCCTGGTTTAAATGTAATTTGCCTCATTCTCCATGTTTGTCCACTTTCATGAAATAATACATTTCTTAGGCCGTAGACCGTTACTGCTCTGAGCTCTGAAGGTTTCTGGGGGAAAAAATAAACATGAAAATATCAAGAGACATATTTCCTTACATTACCATTGTTAGTAACAGAAAAGTAAGTTGGCAAAAGAACCCCCCCCCCCAAAAAAAAACTGCTTCTGGCAAAGTCCTAACTAATTAAAACTACCAGGGTAATGGATCTATAGAGATCTGCAGTGCAAATGAAAGGAAACAAAAGGGAAGTTCAGAGTTTTCCTGGAAGTGAAAATGTATTTTTAGAAGAAATTAGACTCCTGAGAGCCGGTTGACACAGGGGCAACACAACTTCCAACACGACTTTGGGAGGCAACTTGGAAACGACTTGAGTATGAATCATCAGGCAACTTACAAGGCAACTTCAAGTTGCTTCCAGGACAGGAGGCTTTCCAGTGGCCAATCAAACAATGTACAGTATAAGATTTCCTATCATCTGTGCCCAGTCTTGCCAAACCGAGTTAATCCAGCTCTGAGCAATCATCTTTTATTGTTCAGTGAAATACAAAAGATTTCCAGATAAAAACCAAAGTCTTGCTTCTGAAAAAAAATGCACAATTCACATCCCCTCCCCTGTGTTTCGATTAAATGTTTTCAAAATATGGGGTGAGTCACAGTTCAGTGCCATGAGAAAATGCAACAGCCATCAGAATATACATAGAGCTGAAGGAAAAGAGGGGAGGGGGATGTGAATTGAGCACTTTTTACAGAAGCTGTGTATGTCTGCAAGCAGTGCACAAGATATGTAAATAACCTGTCACTCAAGCAAGGACTTTGGTTTTTATCTGGAAGTCTGTTTTAGTTCCCTGAACAATAAAAAGAGGATTGCTCAGCGCTGGATTAACTCTGTGTGGCAAGACTGGGCACAGATGATAGGAAATCTTATTATCTACATTGTGACATAAAAAAAAAATTGGGGGTTTACATCCACTTTAACAAATCTCATACCCTGGAAAGATGATCATTGTAGTAACCTCCTAAAATGTACAAGGGATCATATATATTTATGTAAAAGTGATATATTTATGGTGTGTATCATCATTTTAATATAATTTATCCTGGTGTAGCTGTGGGCAGCAGGGTTTGCTATTCAGTCGAAAACACTTTTCCTAGACCACAAACGCAAGGCTTTCTATGACGCAGCGGTCTCAAACTGATGGCCCTCCAGCTGTTTCAAAACTACAAGTCCCATCATGCCTATGCTATGCCTGTGAGAGTCATGCTTGTAACACAGTCTTGCAGTGCCTCATGGGACTTGTCGTTTTGCAACAGCTAGAGGGCCACCAGTTTGAGACCCCTGCTCTAAAGGCATGTACACACTATAAGAAAACTGGGCGAACATTTTCATCCGAGGAAGGATCGTACGAATTTCTGATAGACTTTCAACAGCCGATTCCAACTTTCTGAACAAAAGTTTCCAAATGGGACAAACTACAAACATTTTCTTGTTTGGAAACGGAACAAACTATTTTCGTTTAATGTGTATAGTTTTCGTACGATTTCCCTACAAGAAAAATCAGAAAAGAAAGTTTGTGCATGATCAGAATCAATAAACAACAAAAAAAAAAAAGCCTTTTTGTTGTACAAAAACTTCCGTACATTATTTCCTTCCTCGGTTCTGACTTTGCCGTGATACAAATGAGGAAAATCAGACGATCGTTCACCCAATTTTCTTATAGTGTGTACCCCACTTAAGGCTTTTCTACGCCAAATTGGAGTTTTGTTTTTGCTCTGTATCATGGCTCTCATCAAGTATGAGTGTAATCCACCCAATGCCACATGATCCACCCATTTTATTTAAATTTAGGTGGATCTATTTCCTAAGAAAAGAATGGGGACAGGGGGAAGTGGGTGGAATTTGGTGGACCAAAGTGGAAGTACTGCCCCATTCAGAAGTTGATCAGAGTGCAACCTGCAGTGACACATGCTGGGTGTTCTATAGCTACCTACTCATTGTTCAGACCTGCCATCTTAGCACCTTGCAAGAGATGTTTTTTTTAGCATCAAAGGCCCAGATTCACAAAGCACTTACGCTGACGTATAACAAGTTACGCCGACGTAAGTGCAAATGTGCGCCGTCGTATCTGTGCGCCAGACCCAGAAACAGATATGCGCCTAAAAACAGGCTACACCCCGCCGACGTATCTTGCTTACGCCGGCGTAGGGTGGACGTACATTTAGGCTGGGAGCATGGTGCCGCTCCCATTGATTAGCCATTCAAACATGCAAATGAGGGAAATACAGCGATTCACAAACCTGTGTGTGCCCGACGCAGGCTACGTGAGGTGCGCGTAAGTTGTACGTCCGGTGTAAAGTTATTTCCCATAAAGGAGGTGCAACCCAGCAGCAGACATGCAAAGGTCTGCACCAGGGAACACAAGCCGGCGTATTTTACGTTGGACGTGTGTCTGGCTGGGCGTAGGTTACGTTCACGCCGTACGCAGTGATCCGGCGTAGTTTAGGCAGTTGTTCCGACGTGGTTGTGAGCAGGCGCAGGGGGATGCGTCCACGGCGCATGCGCAGTTCGTGATACGTATCTTTCTGGCGTTCGGCCCATCATTTGCATGGGGTCACGCCTCATTTGCATGGGTCACGCCCACTTCCACCAAGCCGGCCTGCGCCCTCGAAACCTACGCCACGCTGATGCAGCGTTGGGAGCAATAGCTTGCTGAATGCAATGCTTGCCTCTCCGCGCTACGTTGGCGCGGCGTTTGCGCTACAGCGGCGTAATGTCTGCCCACACTCTGTGAATCTGGGCCAAAGTCTTTAGCAGCTCTGATATGTCATGTGACCAAATGCTGAGTGGCATAAAGTAAGTCAATGCTGGAAGAATGCAATACTCTAAAATGTTTTTTGTTTATTTGTTTTATAGCCTGGCCCATCCTCCTATTGTCCCATCACTATGGCAGATGGCTTTACTGACCAACGTGGGAGGGGTGAGCCAGCCTTTGACACTACCAGGAAGTGTTAAAGCTTGCAGGTTAGAGGGCCCCAGGTTTCGGGATCCCATAGTGCTCTAATAGAAAGGTGGAGTTAGGTGTAGAGTGACATCTCTATGATTCGGCCATTTGTATTTTTTTAAAGGATAGTGAAACATCATTAAAGTATAACTATTACTAGGTAGATATAGTAGGAATATGGAAATCTCTATATTTACCAGCCATTTGTTGATGTCCCATTCGAACCAGATCTTCGTATAAAGCCTTAATTGGATTTTCTTTTTTCAGCAAAATTCCATGTAACCAGATGAGAAACATCCTGTTTCCATGTTCCTTGTAACTTGCTTTACCTTAGGATGAAGATAACATTACATTTCTTCACTGTGATCAAGTGGATCAGTTATTTTTAAAGTTGAATCAGTATTTTCAAATTTCTGTAACATTTGTTTCCACCTGTGAACCCAATGGGAGGATTTTCCCTCACTTCCTGTCCATAATATGACGCCCGTAAAAGAAATATGGAAGAGATGAGGTCACTTAAGGCCCGTACACACAATCCAATTTATTGGCCATAATTGTCTGATGGACGTGCTCCATCAGACAATTGTTGGCTGAATTAACGACAACAAATGTTGGCTGTTCCTGCTCACCAACTGTTTGGCAATAAATCTGTTATGTCGGTTTATCCGATCGTGTGTATACAAGTCCGTCCAACCAAAATCCAAAGTACAGACACGCATGCTCGGAACCAATGCTAAACATCAGACAACAAAAGCAGAAGTTGCCCGAAGGGTGGTGGTAAAGAACTGAAAAACCACATGATTTGGTGAATGTTGGCTGAAAATGTTGGGCCGTGTGTATGCAGAACAAGTTCTCGCTCAACGCCCTTTGGACCAACATCCACGGAAATGTCTGATGGAAGACCGATCATGTGTATGAGGATTTAGACAGGACAGCACTAAGTAAAAATACATTGTAATCCTCCCCAACTCTACCAAGGTTTCAATTTTAAAGAAGCAGTGACAAATATATATATATATATATGTATATATATTTTTATGAATAATAAATATTATTTACAATACCAGTTACCAGTTGAAAGAAGTTTAAATTAACAAAACTAAGCTTCAGCCATGTTTTTTATTCCCTTTGATAAGCAGTTGTCACCAGAGCAGTAATACCTAGACCAGGGGTGCTCAACCTTTTGAAGAGCGAGGGCCACTTAAGTGATCTATGGGGTTTTACTACCCCCTAAACCACACATGTTAATGACCCCTTACTGTCCTGAGCCCCCTATAAGCCTGCTTTCATACTGATGCACAGTCTGTATTGCACCTGCAACTTTCTTGTAGGTTAGCGGCGCTTTGCCATAGACTTCTACTACATCTTGCAAGTGTGGTACACTTTCTGAAAGTGCACCAAAATGCCTGTATTCAGACCCGCAGGATATAATAGAAGTCTATAGCTTAGTGCAGCTAATCCGCAGGAATGCCTCAGGTGCACTATGCTGCACCTGTGGATCGGTGTGAAAGCAGCCTAAGGCCCCGTACACATGACCGAGTTTCTCGGCAGAATTCAGCCAGAAACTCGATTGGAGCTGAATTCTGCCGAGAAACCCGGCCGTGTGTACACTTTCGGCCGAGGAAGCCGACGAGTTCCTCGTCGAGCCAAATAGAGAACATGTTCTCTATTTCCTCGTTCAATGAGGAAAGTTGGCTCGCCGAGATCCTCGGCGGCTTCACACAGAACTCGACGAGCAAAACGATGAGTTTTGCCCGTCGAGTTCCTCGGACGTGTGTACAGGGCCTCAGAACCCTTTCTTAAAAGTGCTAATATGCCCATTGCAAAACTATGTGATGTTTACTAAACTGACCTTTTTCTCTTCTAGCTTCTTCTGCCATCACTAGGCTGCTAGGAAGGTCCCAGGGGAAGTGCACTTGGCATCACTCCACCTGGGACAGGAGTCGGCGCTACAGAAGAAGGATTGGCTTTTGCGGCTTCTGCTTCATTCTCAGCTGCTGTCTTCCTCCACTGCCAGTGCCAGCTCCATGCTGATGCTGTGTAATGGTGGATTGGCAGCCCGTGATCTGGGCTTGCCACCCCACCATCCCAGAGAATGAGGTTGCACATCAAAGAGCTCTACGGGCCACGTGTTGAGCACCCCTGATCTAGACAGTGCTAGTAACCTGACAGAGGCTTTATTGAAATGAAGTGTCCTCTTGCAGTCTGCGTCCTCACTTAAGACATTTCTCATTACTTCCTGTCAAAACAGGAAGTGAGGGAAAATCTACCCCAACAGGAACAGCGACCACAACAAAAATCTGGCATAGGTTCTCATTTCCTTCCTCACTCTGTCCATAGCTTAAAGGGAAGCTAGGCCAATTAACATACAGAAAGTATTAACATTATTTTTAAATATTACTAACAACCTCTACCAATTCAGTAAAGCCTGGTTTTATTTCATGGTTGACCTCCTGTCCTGGTGACTTATCTGGGTCAGGGTCCATCTTTACCTGTCCACTGTGTCTCAATGGCTTTAATTTGTGGCTCTGTGAACTTCCACTGCAGCGCCAGTTTCTTCCATTCATCAGGCTTCAGCTGCTCATATGCTACACTCCAAAGAGCTGAGCGGAGCGGGCCGGTTTGTGAGGAGTGGTCTTGTTTGAATGTCATAAACTGCTCAGAGTTAGTATCTTCTATAAGCTCCTGCGAGGGGGAAAACAGAGCAAAAAACAAATAAGAGGACAAATCAAAAAGCATGTTAATAAATTTATCAGGAATTTTCTGAGCTCAGCATGTTGGGCATCCTACCGTACCCTTCACCACTGATAGGAAAGTGTAGCAATGCTTATACAGAAGAGGGAAACATGGGGTGTCAAACAAATGCACATCACCAGGTAGATATAAAATACACAATTGAATGCAGCTTTGTATTTAATAATACAACATTACGTTTATAATATTATGCAACAAAATACAGGAAATCCCCCCAAAACTTTAAATGAGGTGAATGTGGTTACCCAACATTTGACAGAGTAAATGCAGTCTCAAAATGTATTAAAATTGTCATGCAAACATAAACAACATGAATCATAGCCAAGCCATTGGAATGATACATACAGTAAAAATATCATTACACGTATTGTGGTACAAAAATGTATCTTGTAAAGTACACATGCTTGAGAAGTACCCAACGCGTTTTGCAAGACCATGCTCACTTCATGCATGTGTAGTACATCTATAGGGGGTATAATGAACCAAATAAGTATCAACACAGAGTTGGTATCATGACAATTAGTCAAGAGGGTCCAAAATGCATGGCCCTATACTCACCAAAGGCTGGATCAGACTTTATCATATTATTACAATTATATTATTACTAGATAATGGGAGATCTTTGGTGACACACACCCCCATCCCGGCCATATCTGTCCCCCATTGGTGCTCTGTTGGGTTGTTTTTTCCTCTGCCTCCGGAACCGGATGCTCATTACTGCCACCTCTGGGTATTCAGTATTTGGTAGCCTGATCCAGCCTTTGGTGAGTATAAGGCCATACGTTTTGGACCCTCTTGACTGTCACAATACCATCTCTATGTTGATACTTATTTGGTTCATTATACCCCCTACAGATATACTACAAACGCATCTACCCATGATGAAGCGAGCATGGTCTTGCGAAATGCGTTGGGTTACTTCTCATGCCTTTGTACTTTGAAATTGAAATTTTCTACCATGATACGTGTAATTACATTTTTTACTGCATGTATCATTTCAGTGGCTTGGCTATGATTCATGTTGTTTATGTTTGCATGACAATTTTTATACATTTTGAGACTGCATTTACTCTGTCAATTGTTGGTTAACCGCATTCACCTTATTTAAAGTACCGGGGCGATTTCCTGTATTTTGTTGCATATATTGGGATGGAGGTGGTTTGCGGTTGACATCAGACCTTTTCCTTTTTGTAAGTTTATATTATATTTATTTTCTCTTTCTTATCATTTTTTGTTTTTAACCACGTTACCTCCTTAAGGTTTTACCCCCTTTGTGACCAGGAATTTTTCCGTTATTCAGCTGTGTGTTTTTTCACACACATAGAGCTTTCATTGGGTGGTATTTGATCACCACTTTTTTATTTTTTATTATATAAATGAAAAAACAATATGTTCTACTTCCTATAACAAAACAAATCCAATAGAAAAATCATAAATTTAGGCCAAATTGTAGAATTAAAGAATACAGTAGAGCCATCTGTCCCCTGCTAGATGGACCATCTACATACTCCAAATGGATCTACATACTCCTCCATGTATCAAATGAGGCTTGTCACTTCACTGGGTATACACTTAACATTTGAAGGTTAAAATGTTAAGTGTATACCCAGTGAAGTGACAAGCCTCATTTGATACATGGAGATTAATCATCCTACACAAGTTGCACCTGTTTATCTGCAGCTGTCTCTCCTCTACAGAAGTTCAAAGCACAACATTACACAGCAACTGTCAGCTCCAAAAAGCAGTGGGTGGGGATCTGATGTCACACACTGCACAACATAGTGCAGGAAACTGAGTGTAATCTGAGATATGAGTGGTGGGGAAAGGACACACCCCCTCTACACAGCCTTGTAGGGAAACACAGCTGAGGCTGGGGGGGAGGATAGCCTGGTGCCAGCATAGAGTCATAAGTGACTCGTGCAGATACTTGAGTAATGAGAGAGCAGACAGAAATCACACTAGGTGCTTTGGATTGAGGCAAGTACACACTATAGAAGGATATGCTTTGTATATTTTTTTACTTCAGGGGTTTACAACTGCTTTAATCCTACAGTGTAGATTATATACTAGTTGTACCCTTTGAACCCCTGGAAAGTGCAAAAAACATAAAAAGCACAACACTAGCTGATAACTATTTGGGGAAATCTGTAGTGGAGAAGGATCTGGGGGTTTTGGTAGATCATAAGCTCAATAATGGCATGCAATGCCAAGCTGCAGTTTCCAAAGCGAGCAAAGTCCTTTCTTGTATTAGAGAGGTATGGACTCCAGAGAGAGAGAGATGTCATTTTGCCCCTGTACAAATCATTAGCAAGACCTCATCTGGAATATGCAGTTCAGTTTTGGGCACCAGTTCTCAAAAAGGATATTGGGGAACTGGAGGAGTGCAGAGAAGGGCAACCAAACTGATAAGAGGCATGGAGGAGCTCAGCTATGAGGAAAGATTGGAAGAACTGAATTTATTCTCTCTTGAGAAGAGGAGATTAAGGGGGGATATGATCAATATGTAAAACTATATAAGGGGTCCATATAGTGAACTTGGTGTTGAGTTATTCACTTTACGGTCAACACAAAAGACAAGGGGGCACTCTACGTCTAGAGGAAAAAAGATTTAGGCACGGATTCACAAAGACTTACGCCGACGTATCTACTGATACGACGTCGTAAGTCCAAATGAGCGCCGTCGTATCTATGCGCTGATTCTTTAAATGAGATACGCCTGAATTTTGCCAAGATACGACCGACGTAAGTCTCCTACGCCGTCGTATCTTGGGTGCATATTTACGCTGGCCGCTAGGGGCGCTTCCGTTGATTTACGTGTCGAATATGTAAATGAGCAAGATACGCCGATTCACGTACTTGCGCCCGTCGCTGTAATCTACGTCGTTTACGTAAGGCGTTTTTCCAGCGTAAAGTTAAACCACCAAAAAGCTGGTCTAAGTAGTTTAGGGTATGGACGTCGGAACTGCTGTCGGATTTTACGTCGTTTACGTAAGTCGTACGTGAATGGGGCTGGGCGTAGAAAGAACTTAGTTCACGTCGAAAGCATTGAGCCGACGAATCTTAGGAAGTATTTGCGACGTGATTCTGAGTATGCGTGCGCATGCGCCGTTCGTTCGGCCATGCATTTACATGGGGTCATGCTTCATTATAATACTACATGCCCACTGCCTTGCTACTTTGAATTAGGCGGGCTTACGCCGGCCATTTTACGTTACGCCGGCGCAAGAAAGGGAACAAGTGCTTTGTAAATACAGTACAAACCTCTCTATGTTCCGTCGGCGTAGCGCATATCAGATGCGCTACGCCGCTCTAAAGATACGCCGATCTCTCTGAATCTGGCCCTTAATCTCCAAATACGGAAAGGTTTTTTCACAGTAAGAGCTGTGAAAATGTGGAACAGACTCCCTCCAGAGGTGGTTCTGGCCTGGATTCTTTCCTAAATGTACATAATATAACTGAGTACTAACATTTATATGTAAAGTTGACCCAGGGAAAGGAAGGATTTTTTTTTCCCCTACTGTAGCAAATTGGATCATGCTCTGCTGTTGAATTTTTTTGCCTTCCTCTGGATCAACTGTGGGTATAGAATTGTGTATATGGGATTGTACGATTTTTTTTTGTATGGTTGAACTGGATGGACTTGTGGCTTTTTTCAACCTAACTATGTAACTATGTAAAGCAAAAAACAAATTAATGTGTAAATACGAGCTCGTAGAATGTAAATAATTTTGACTTATAGGAGCAATACATCATACTCACCTAAATAGCTGCAGCACCAATCACAGCTACAGCTGTCCCCTGATAGCTCTACAGTAAGAACTGAACAATCAAAAACCACTAATCGCTCAGTTTTCAGTCTCAGTTCTCAGTCTGCAGAGAGCTAATGACTGTCAGTCATCGGCTCTCTGCTCTGCCCCTCCACTGGAGCACCGGGCTTGGGAGGGGGTGGGATACGGTTGCCACTTCATCCCTTTAAACCTGAACACACATAAATTACACAGGTTCTGAGGCTAATTTAATGCAGATAAGGCACCAAGTGAGTTTATTTTTTTTATTTTTTTTTTAAAAGCCCATGGCGTGTGAAACACACCCAAAAACTCCACCTGGTGCCAAAAAAAATGTGCACACACATAAAGAGTGAAACACAAAAACGTGCAACGGGTGTTACACTTGTCCTCCACAAGGAAGGACCTAACTCTAATCCCCCGGGGACTGAGGTACTTCACATGGTCCATCTGGCCAAAACCAGACGGGCCCCATTCTTTGGAGGGTCTGCCGAAGTACTAGAAGGGATATTTTTTTACTTCAGGGGTTTACAACTGCTTTAATCCTACAGTGTAGATTATATACTAGTTGTACCCTTTGAACCCCTGGAAAGTGCAAAAAACATAAAAAGCACAACACTAGCTGATAACTATTTGGGGAAATCTGTAGTGGAGAAGGATCTGGGGGTTTTGGTAGATCATAAGCTCAATAATGGCATGCAATGCCAAGCTGCAGTTTCCAAAGCGAGCAAAGTCCTTTCTTGTATTAGAGAGGTATGGACTCCAGAGAGAGAGAGATGTCATTTTGCCCCTGTACAAATCATTAGCAAGACCTCATCTGGAATATGCAGTTCAGTTTTGGGCACCAGTTCTTAAAAAGGATATTGGGGAACTGGAGGAGTGCAGAGAAGGGCAACCAAACTGATAAGAGGCATGGAGGAGCTCAGCTATGAGGAAAGATTGGAAGAACTGAATTTATTCTCTCTTGAGAAGAGGAGATTAAGGGGGGATATGATCAATATGTAAAACTATATAAGGGGTCCATATAGTGAACTTGGTGTTGAGTTATTCACTTTACGGTCAACACAAAAGACAAGGGGGCACTCTACGTCTAGAGGAAAAAAGATTTAGGCACGGATTCACAAAGACTTACGCCGACGTATCTACTGATACGACGTCGTAAGTCCAAATGAGCGCCGTCGTATCTATGCGCTGATTCTTTAAATGAGATACGCCTGAATTTTGCCAAGATACGACCGACGTAAGTCTCCTACGCCGTCGTATCTTGGGTGCATATTTACGCTGGCCGCTAGGGGCGCTTCCGTTGATTTACGTGTCGAATATGTAAATGAGCAAGATACGCCGATTCACGTACTTGCGCCCGTCGCTGTAATCTACGTCGTTTACGTAAGGCGTTTTTCCAGCGTAAAGTTAAACCACCAAAAAGCTGGTCTAAGTAGTTTAGGGTATGGACGTCGGAACTGCTGTCGGATTTTACGTCGTTTACGTAAGTCGTACGTGAATGGGGCTGGGCGTAGAAAGAACTTAGTTCACGTCGAAAGCATTGAGCCGACGAATCTTAGGAAGTATTTGCGACGTGATTCTGAGTATGCGTGCGCATGCGCCGTTCGTTCGGCCATGCATTTACATGGGGTCATGCTTCATTATAATACTACATGCCCACTGCCTTGCTACTTTGAATTAGGCGGGCTTACGCCGGCCATTTTACGTTACGCCGGCGCAAGAAAGGGAACAAGTGCTTTGTAAATACAGTACAAACCTCTCTATGTTCCGTCGGCGTAGCGCATATCAGATGCGCTACGCCGCTCTAAAGATACGCCGATCTCTCTGAATCTGGCCCTTAATCTCCAAATACGGAAAGGTTTTTTCACAGTAAGAGCTGTGAAAATGTGGAACAGACTCCCTCCAGAGGTGGTTCTGGCCTGGATTCTTTCCTAAATGTACATAATATAACTGAGTACTAATATTTATATGTAAAGTTGACCCAGGGAAAGGAAGGATTTTTTTTTCCCCTACTGTAGCAAATTGGATCATGCTCTGCTGTTGAATTTTTTTGCCTTCCTCTGGATCAACTGTGGGTATAGAATTGTGTATATGGGATTGTACGATTTTTTTTTGTATGGTTGAACTGGATGGACTTGTGGCTTTTTTCAACCTAACTATGTAACTATGTAAAGCAAAAAACAAATTAATGTGTAAATACGAGCTCGTAGAATGTAAATAATTTTGACTTATAGGAGCAATACATCATACTCACCTAAATAGCTGCAGCACCAATCACAGCTACAGCTGTCCCCTGATAGCTCTACAGTAAGAACTGAACAATCAAAAACCACTAATCGCTCAGTTTTCAGTCTCAGTTCTCAGTCTGCAGAGAGCTAATGACTGTCAGTCATCGGCTCTCTGCTCTGCCCCTCCACTGGAGCACCGGGCTTGGGAGGGGGTGGGATACGGTTGCCACTTCATCCCTTTAAACCTAAACACACATAAATTACACAGGTTCTGAGGCTAATTTAATGCAGATAAGCCACCAAGTGAGTTTATTTTTTTTATTTTTTTTTTAAAAGCCCATGGCGTGTGAAACACACCCAAAAACTCCACCTGGTGCCAAAAAAAATGTGCACACACATAAAGAGTGAAACACAAAAACGTGCAACGGGTGTTACACTTGTCCTCCACAAGGAAGGACCTAACTCTAATCCCCCGGGGACTGAGGTACTTCACATGGTCCATCTGGCCAAAACCAGACGGGCCCCATTCTTTGGAGGGTCTGCCGAAGTACTAGAAGGGAGACCCCATGAGAGCAGGCGAACTAGGCCAGAAGGCCATGTCCACCCACTCCCAAGACGTTCAGGGCAGGCCCGAGGACCTACACCCTACTGATCACACTGTGACAAAACCTGAACATCAAACAAAAAAATACAAAAAAGTGACAAACATAAGGATAAATAAAAAGAAAGTGGGGGAGAAGGAAGATGAGGGAGAGTGAAAAGTGACCATCGTGCAATACGATGGCCGGCCCTCCGAGTAAGTTTAATTACCACCTTAATCAGCCTCAGAACCTGTGTATTTAATATGTGTTTGGTTTTAAAGGGATGAGGTTGCAACCCTAGGGTGGGAGCAGCTTGGTGAGAGTCAGCTGCCGGCAGGCATCTGAGTGGGTCCCAACTGCTAAGTTGGGATCTTTCTAGAGCCTGGACCAGCTAAGTGACGTCAGCCAATGGCAGGCTTCAGCCCACTGTAGGCTCAAATGGGGCCACAGGTGTGCAGAATGAGGTGCACTCCTGTGATCTATAGGAGAAGTAGGCCCAAAATAGCTTTGGTCATACTTTTCCTTTAAGTATATTTTATTTTACCATCAATACACATACTACTACTCTGTACCATAGTATTATAGATTTTTTAGTTCTTACCTCTTTCCATGTGTAGTATCTTTCTGCTTTAATGATCATATCAACAATCAGGAAGTGATTGCTTCTTGCTGATACACCTAGTGCTGTTTTACCTTGCTGCCAAATTGAAAATAAAAATTTAGTCACTAAGGATAAAAACAATTGCAAAAAATAACGAATTGAGGAATTCTGACATATCACCAACAATTAAACTTTTTGGATTTATTTATTACATGTGTTTATTTATCATATACAATTTATGCAGCAGTTTACATTCACATCAGTCTCTACCCTCAAGGAGCTTACAATCTTAGGCCCTTATCTGACATTTATACATACTAGGGCCAATTTAGACAGGAGACAATAAATCTACCAGCATGTCTTTGGCGTGTGGGAGGACACCCCTGCAAGCACGGGGAGAAAATGCAAACTTCATGTAAGCATTGTCCTAGGAGGCTGTGATCCAAGGGCAGCAAGACAGAAGTGCTAACCACATGCCACTATGACCTCTCTAAATGCATATGCTATGAAGTAATTCATCCTCTGAGAACACAATAAAGACTCAGGTTTCAGTCACTTTATAACAGCTTAGAAACACCATAGGGCTGATTTACGAAAGGCAAAGCCCCTTTGCACTACAGGTGCCCTTGGAAGTGCAGTCGCTGTAAATCTGAGGGGAAGATCTGAAATTAGGGGATGCTCTGCTGATTTTATCATCCAATCATGTGCAAGCAAAAATGCTGTTTTTTATTTTCCTTGCATGTCCCCCTTGGATCTACAGTGACTGCACTTTCAGTGCACTTGTAGTGCAAAGTGGATTTGCATTTATTCGTAAATAACCCCCCATATGTATTTAAATAAGAGGGCTGTCAGGTTGCCTAGTCCCTGCTGCCATAGAAGATAAAGGGCAAATGAACTTTGTTGTGAAGATGTATTTCTCCACAGTGTCTATAGCTGCAGAGGTGAATGAAGGCTTGTTTTAAAGTCATTTCACTGCTTGGTCAGAATATGTCAACACGTTTTTGTATATAGTGTGGGCACAGGATAACTTAAACCACTTGCTTCAAGGCTTTTTATAAATGGTGTGCACATCAAGTGGTTATAACAAGCTTACAGCTTGTACAGCCACCCAATAACTTTTACAGTCATTGGCGTGTGCAGGGGGTGTGCCAGATATGCCTGGGCACACCCTAATCACCCTATGCGGCACAGATTCCCACCTGCTATTTAACTGCTATTATTAAAAAATAATACAAAATACCAATAAAATTTTAAAAAATAATAAAAATAAAAAAACTACTCATGCCAATCTCTCCCCTACTGACACCATCCACTACCCTACTACATTTTAAAATGTTGACATTTATTTAGTGTGTGTATACATATATATATATATATATATATATATATATATACACACACACCGTATATGCATGTGTGTTTGAGTTTTGGGGTGCATACCCTTATGCAATAGGCTGCACAGACCTATGTTTACAGTACTCAGAAGGGGATGCCATCTCCCCCACCACCCACACTTTCCCCACCACCCATGGTTGTTTTCAGGCTCTCTTATTCCAGGGAGACCATGACCATGGTAACTCACTTCAGGATGTCAAGTGTGAGGAGCATTTGTTCCCCATTCTGATCTGCAACAAATGAACCAGGAAGCGAAACGACAAGCACAAGCATCGAAACCTGATGGAAAACGCCACACATTCCCTATTGTATGGCCATCACAGGGCTCCAGTCAGCCCAGAACATTTTGTCTGCTGTTTAAATGCAGTTTGCTAAAACATCTCTTTTTCATTCTCAATAAATGTGTTTAAATGTATAAACTTATGTAAGACCCAGTATAATAATTTAGAAGTTTGCAGATTCATTGTAATACCATAAGCGAAAATACAAAAACACGCAGAAAAACATGGTTTCGGGCTTTTTAGGTTGTTAAAATTACGCATTAATGAGGACTGTCCACGTCATAAACGTTTCACCTGAGCTATTATTGGAAATAAGCAAAACAGCATAGAACAGCTATCACCTAATGCACATGGTAAAACATGGATACTGGACACATCTCAGGATACATTTTTCTCAATTTGTCAACCATGGCTCAAATGCCCCCCCACCACTCAGCAGACCCGATGCCTTCTTCACCTCTAAAATCCCGACTTGCATCTCCACCTTGAATAACCCTCTAATCTTTTCTATCTATAAACATTTAAAGCTATAATGGCAACCTCTGAGGACCCCCCTTCCCCTTTTTTTCCTCCCTTTAAACCCCCTTTCTCATTCTGCCATCAACTCTCCATAGCGTTCTCTTCTTTTGTTCCCTTCTAGTCTTCTCTTTCCATTTTAATCTCTCCACTCTCTCCAGCCTCATAATTACAGCTCCCCCCTCTTGGAGCTAGGTATGTAGAGTCCTTTAACCTAGACCCTCTATTATTCTAAATGAAACCTATGGCAACTATTTTGTGGCATATATCTTCAAACTAGATCTTGGTGCACTTACGTTGTTACACTAATGATGGTATCTTGCCCCTTATCTCTCAGGATATTTGATTTGATTATAATATATTTCTGCTTATGACATTTAATTTGGCTTTATAAACTATAAACTCGTTTTTGTTTAACCTGTGGTGTTTATATTGGTCCAGCAGTGCACCAACACCTTTGCAGCCATTGTGCTATATGCTGGGTGTTTGGTGTGCTACTGTACCTTTAAGGAGGGGTGGCTCCCCTTCAGTCCACCTGCCCCCATCTATCCATTAGAATGCATGTGCCTCCATTGTGGGGACGCTCATTGTTTAGTGTTAGGACCACAGATTACAGGGTGCCTTGTCGCGGCTCTGTGGCTCACGCATGCGTTTGCAAATGCGTGCGGACAAAACCCCTGTTTTTAACGTATACTGTTAGACAGGTTAATTTGGTTGTTCTGCAGGCTGGTCGGTAAGGAGGCTTGGTTTTTCCCTGGGCATTCCCCAGGTTTTGTTGTTATAAACTCCAAATACCTCAGAAATGATGTTAGTCTTGTGTGATGTACATAATATTACCTTATCTGCAATCATGAGATCACAGCCAGCTAAAAGAAGCCTCTCTACTAAATCTGTGTTCTTCAGTTCAGCTGCTAGATGCAAAGGAGTCTGTCGCCTCTGTGGATAAATAAAGGAAAATAAAGTGATCAGACACAGTGCCTACTGTTTGGGCTGGGGGGAGGGAACATTTGCCCCCTGGGCCACTATTAGTGAGATATGTTGGACTGATGGGACCTGATAAGAGGTGCTTCACCATTAAGACCTCAATCAAAGTGGGTTTTTGCAGTCAGTGACAGCTGTTGGGCATTAAATATCTACCTGCTCTTTATTCAGACCTGTGATCACAGCTGGCGACTCTGAAGTGTCATGTGATCAAATGTCAGGAGCATGAGGAAGAAGGCAGATGTTGGAAGACGGGAAACGCTGTGTCACAATAGACCATGTCCTTTTGGAATACACGCCATTCACCAAGCCCTCCAATCACAATACACAGCACATTTATTTAGCCACCAAATTTGCATTCCTACAAAGGGGGTAGTTAGCTGTGTTTGTGCCCAGGCCAAAACTTTCCCAGTCCTCACAAGTATAGATATTAGATGACAGGAGGACATTGCATGAATAAATACTGTAGGTGGGGACTACAATTGTGAGGTTCAATTATGTACATGCAGTGATTTGATGCTTATTTATTAAGGATTAAACTTTCCATACTTATTTTTAATCCATATTATTCTTACCGCATTGATTGCATTAATATCATATCCAGCTTCTAAAAGAATGTCTACTATATCCATATGATCATTCAGGATAGCCAAATGGAGGGGAGGGTTCATATCCTGTAAATGAAAAACAACAGTTAAAGCGGAGGTTCGGCCAATTTTTATTTTAAAAGCCAGCAGCTACAAATACGGCAGCTGCTGACTTTTAGAAAATGGACACTTACCTGTCCAGCGCGCCTGCGATGTCAGCAGCCGAGGCTGAGCAATCGCTCCGTCCTCGGCTGCTTCCGCCGCCATCCTTGGTGAGGGAATCAGGAAGTCAAGCCTTGCGGCTTCACTGCCCGATTCCCTACTGCGTATGCGCGAGGATCGTGGCGTGCCGTCACTGGTCCCCGCTCTCTCCTGGGAACAGTGTTTCCCAGAAGACAGCGGGGGTGGTGACATCACAGGCTGGATTCCCCACGGGGATCCGAACCCGGAAGTGGTGCAAATACCTGTCTCAGACAGGTATCTGCACCCCCCCTCCCCCCTGAAAGGTGCCAAATGTGACACCGGAGGGGGGGGGGAAGGATCCAAAAAGCGGAGGTTCATTTTTTGTGTGAACCTCCGCTTTAAGGAGAAATATAAATATACTGTATATGAGCTTACATGGAGGTATCTATAATATACTGAGTTTATAGTCTTTGAGCTGTTGCTGTTTGGTTGGTCTTTAAGGGATCACTGTGAAATGTTTTACAAAAGATGAAAAGTATGGCCTATACAGTGCTGCCAGGTTCTGTACTATAGCGGAACTGCATAAAATGCCAAATATTATTATCATTATTATTCAGGATTTATATAAGGCCAACAGTTTGCGCAGCGCTTTACAACATGAGGGCAAACAGTACAGTTACAATACAATTCGATACAGAAGGGCCCTGCTCATTAGAGCTTACAAGCTAGAAGGGAGGGTCAAGTGGAACAAAAGTTAATACCCACGGGGGATGATCAGATGGAGAAAATGAAAATACAGATGTTAGGTGTGGGTAGGATAGGCTTCTCTGAAGAGGAGGGTCTTCAGGGATTTTCTAAAAGCCATTAGAATAGAAGATAATCAGACAGATTGGGGTAAGGAGTTCCATAGGATTGGAGAGGCTCTGGAAAAGTCCTGGAGGCGAACATTGGAGGAGGTGATGAGGGAGCTAGAGAGCAGGAGGTCTTGAAAAGAATGATTAGGTTGGTATTTTGAGACTAGGTCAGTGATGTAACTGGGGGCAGAGTTGTGGATGGCTTTGTAAGTAGTTGTTAGTATTTTGAATCAAATTCTTTGGGTAAGGAAGCCAGTGGAGGGATTGACAGAGAGAAGTAGCAGACACAAAGCAGTTGGTAAGGTGGATAAGTCTGGCAGCAGCATTCATGATGGATTAAATGGGTGAAAGACTATGTAGATGTAAGCCAATGAGGAAGGAGTTGCAGAAGTCGAGGCGAGAGATGACCAGGGAGTGAATTAAGAGCTTTGTTGTGTCATTAGTTAGAAAGGGGCATATTTTGGAGATGTTGCGGAAGTTAAGGCGGCAAATAGTCTGCCATTGGTGTAATGCAGTACAGTTCCCAGTGATTCACAGTTATCAATCTATTATTCAATTTGTAAAACTGCTATATAAGTTGTGGGTAGATATATTTGTCACGGACCCCCATCCTCAACAGGATTATGTCCGCTATATATGCTTCCTTTGTCTGGTACCACCACGATCCAAGACCCCTTAGCCCACCCAGTCACTAGCCGTAACTCAGTGTCAAAAGGAAATGCTGAGTCCGGTGTGGTTGTACAGTGAGTCGGATTAAGCAGACCCGACTGGAGTTCTCAGTCACCCTGTGCCCCTAATAGACATAGGAGGGGCCGGGGGAGCTGGACAAGGAGCTTCCCAACCTCTTAACCAGCCCCCCCGCTAAAAGTGACTCCCGTAACAATATTGTATCTTTATAAAATGCACAATGTTTTTGTGTAATTCATTATAATAAATTGAAATTATACTTTTTTAAGGCTGGGGAAAAGTATGCAGTTTTAACAATGGATGCCACTCTTTAAAGGATATTGAACCCAGAAGCCTGTGCTCTAACTGCTATATAGAGCTACAGTGACCCCTGACACTGCCAGGATAGGGGTGCACCAAAGTATATTGAGAATCATCAGCATTGTCTGCAGGGAAGCTGTTATTTCCAGTAGCACATCATTTCGTTTTTCCACAATATCATTGCTTCAGCATAGATTACATAGTCACATCGCTCGTAATAACATCATTACTACAGCAGGGCCCCAGGCCATTATGGGGATCTCAAACTGTGCTGTAGCCAAAATCATTTACAACACTGAACTTCAGTTTTATTTAATCACCTATCTAAGTATAATCAAATGCAATGTAGAGTGTCTAGCATAGAGACAAGCCAATGTTTCCATTACTTACCTTATATTTTGCAGTTAGGTCAATGTTGTTTCTAATAAGGAAAGTGACCAGGGATAAGTAACCCTTTTCCGCTGCTATGTGCAGTGCTGTGTAGTCATCCTAAAAATTAAAAATATTGTAAACAGCACTGTTTGCAATGCCACATTAAAGATAATGTATGAGGGTAATGTGTACAACTAGATTTGTTTGATTAAAAGTTAAAACATGGTCATTTGATTTTCACAAAGGAAGAACCAGAATATGTTTCACACAAGTGACAAAGAAAACAATATGAAGTCAAATAAGCTTTTGGGGTTGTTTTAGAGGACGTTAAGACCCAACTAGAGACATATTTTAATACATTTTTCATTTTGGATAGTGGGTAAGAGCTATATTTATTGTCAGGTTTCTATCACTGTCTGTGTTTTATTAGGGAGATTACCCTCCCTTTTTGTCCTGCCGACACCAGCAAAAAAGTTGGGTGTCAATTGGACAGGAAACAATAAATATCTGGGAGATGGTTAAACCCAGACTTTCTCAAACTTTTCAACCCAGAAGAACCCTAATGCCGCGTACACATGATCGGTCCATCCGATGAAAACGGGCCGATGGACCGTTTTTATCGGTTAACCGATGAAGCTGACTGATGGTCCGTCGCGCCTACACACCATCGGTTAAATAACCGATCGTGTCAGAACGCGGTGACGTAAAACACAATGACATGCTGAAAAAAAACAAGTTCAATGCTTCCAAGCATGCGTCGACTTGATTCTGAGCATGCTTGATTCTGAGCAGGATTTTAAACCGATGGTCGTGCCTACTAACGATCGGTTTTGTCCTATCGGTTAGGAATCCAAGCGGTTAAATTTAAAGCAAGTTGGCTTTTTTTTTACCGATGGTTAAATAACCTATGGGGCCCACACACGATCGGTTTTGACCGATGAAAACGGTCCATCAGACCATTGTCCTCTGTTTAACCTATCGTGTGTACGAGGCCTTAAACTAATATTCCAGCCTCAGGGAACCCCTGCTAAAAATGTCTATAGCTACAACTAATGATACATTAGTGTGATGCTCAGTGGGAAGAATGCTCCTTACACTTGTGGTCGACTCATTAGTAAGAATTACCCCCCTTACAGATAGCTAAAAAGATCAATGGTGTCAGTGGGAACTTATATGAGAGTCAAAAATTGCTTATTGCTCAAAGAACCCCTAGAAAGCTCCGGAGGAACCCTAGTTGAGAAACCCTGGTTTAACCTTTCTATCCCTTACTAAACACATTTGCTTATGTTGCTGTCTCTGTCTATCGAAGAGATATCTAATCACTTCCTAGGATTGTGAACCACATTTTACTTGGAAAGAAAAATAGGGTTTGTAACCTTTAGTTTCTGTAAAAAAGTAAAAAAAAGTAATATTTGGATGAAGTTGGGCTTTATGGCCTGGATTCACGTAGCACTTATGCGGCGTATCTCGAGATACGCCGTGTAAGTGTAAATGTGCGCCGTCGTATCTATGCGCCGTGCCCATAGAAATAGATACACCTGAAATTAGGCTTCATCCGACCGACGTAAGTTTTCCTACGCCGTCGTATCGTCAGCGCATATTTACCCTGGCCGCAAGGGGCGCTTCCATTGATTTACGATTAGAATATGCAAATGAGGGAGATACGCCAATTCACGAACGTACTTGCGCCCGGCGCATTCATATACGCGGTTTACGTAAGTCGTACGTCCGGCGTAAATGAAAGCCTCATAAAGCAGGGGTAAGTCATGTTAAGGTATGGACCAGGGAACAGCCGTCGTATTTTTTACGTCGTTTAAGTAGTAGTACGTGAATAGGGCTGGGCATAGGTTACATCACGTCGTAGGTAGTGATTCGACGTATCTTATGGAGTATTTTAGACGTGATTCTGAGCATGCGCACTGGGATGCATCCACGAGATGGCGCATGCGCCGTTCGTTCGGCCCATCATTAGCATGGGGTCACGGTTCATTTAAATGGATCACGCCCACTTCCACCTACTTTGAATTAGGTGGGCTTACGCCGAATAATTTACATTTTTGACAGAAGACACCTCTAGGGTGTATTCTCTTATAAAAACACTGCCTGTCAGTTAATTTTAAGACTTTACTACCAGTTTCATGTTTTGAAGTATTCCATCAAAAACTACTAGTGCCACATGCCTAGCACCAAAGTAAACAAATACCGTATCTATCGGTGTAATATCAGGGGAAAATCGAGTGTGCGCGTTATACGCCGATCCCTGCTGTCTGAGGGAAGAGGAGCGAGCGCCTCTGAATTACATGGAGCCGTGATCTCCTTCCTGTGTATCCGGCGCTCCGTCATGCACAGCCACGCCTCCTGGCCCCGCATTGGACCACTGTACTGTCTATCATATGAGCAGGGGCAGGAGGCGTGGCTGTGAGTGACGGAGCGCCGCGTACACAGGAAGGAGATCACGACTGTGTAATTCAGTGGCGCTCGCTCCCCCTCTTCCCTCGGAGACAGCAGGGATGATCTGACAATGAAAGGTGAGACTGCAGATGGGCACTGAACAGGCAGGGCATTTTGGTAAATGTATAGGCTGCAGATGGGCACTAATCAGGCTGCAGTGAGGAGCAATGTTGCAGATGGGCACATATCAGGCTGCACTCAAGCTGCAGATGGACACAGATCTGGCTGCATTGAGGCTGCAGATGGGCACAGATCAGGCTGCATTGAGGCTGCAGATGGGCACAGATCAGGCTGCATTGAGGCTGCAGATGGGCACAGATCAGGCTGCATTGATGCTCAGATACCATCATTTTGCTTCAAAGTGGTTTATTAAAGCGTTTGTAAAGGAATTTTTTTTTCCTTTAAAATAACAAACATGTCATACTTACCTCCACTGTGCAGTTCGTTTTGCACAGCGTGGCCCCGATCCACATCTTCTGGGGTCCCTCGGCAGCTGTCTCTGGTCCTCCCCGCAATTACTCACCACAGTCATGCGAGAGCTCGCATGGTGGTCAGTAATTGCGGGCGCGCTCCCGTGATACAGTGAGCGGCCATAGCCGCTCACTGTATCACTCAGCCCCGCCCCTCAGTGCGCCGCGTCACTGGATGTGATTGACAGCAGCGCTGCTCTCAATCCATCTGCTCTAGCCAATCAGCGGCCAGGCAGAGCGGCGAAGAGGATCTTGGGACCGCACGGGACTTTCGACGGGTCAGGTAAGTAAAACAGGGGCTCGGGGGGGGGGGGGGGCAACACAGATTGCATTAAGGTGAAAAAGAAATTTCATTTACAACTCCTTTAAAAAAAAAAATGTTTCCTGAAACTTCCCTCTTAAATTGGGGTGCGTTATACATCGATAAATACGGTACATTTCAAAAGATCATCAAGCATGTAGGAATATTTGAACAGTAGTAATATACACAATATTTTCACTGTAAAAGATTTAAGACCCTCTGCTAAAAAATACTTACATAGTTTATAGTGTTGATGTTGCTTCCATCTTGCAGTAACTGATTGGCACAAGATTCATGTCCTTTTTCCACTGCTAAGTAAAATGGTGTGGCCCCATCCTAGAGAACAATAAAATAGGTCATATCGTCACACAGGAATGTACTTTACTGTCATGAAACAACTATACAAAATTTAGACCAGTCATACGGGTAGATTGTTGAATAGATTCAAATCAAAAGCCAACATCTGTCCATTATGACATAAGCGCAAATCCTTGTTTATTATTGCCACTTCAAGTAAGCAACATAACTGGAAGTGGCAGCAGATGAGGATTCTCCACTTTTATCTTCAATGTACCAACACCGTAATCGATATCTAAATGAGTTTTCCTTCCTATAAACCTATTGTGAGATGGCCAGATAACCCTTTTTTTTTACTGATGACATCATCTTTGAAGACCTTCATGATGCCATATTCCCAATGCCTGCTTTGACCTATCTTTAATTAGATGGCCACTGCAATATGGTAAGCCTCATATGGTATCACCTGGTGGAAGATTTGGTCAACTGTACACCCAATATCGTACTTTATACCAGTGATTTGAGTCCCATATCTACCTGTCTACTGATCATGTTTAGAATGCACCTTTATTTCTTTAATTGCAGCTGGACTTGGTTTCATTTAACTTTTTTCTATATTTGCATTCAATTGCTGCGTACACACAATCAGAATTTCCGACAACAAATGTTCGATGGGAGCTTGTTGTTGGAAATTCCGACCGTGTGTAGGCTCCATCGGACATTTGCTGTTGGAATTTCCGACAACAAAAATTTGAGAGCCGACTTTTCAAATTTTCCGTCAACAAATTCCGTTCACGTAAATTCTGATCGTGTGTGGGCAATTCCGACGCACAAAATTCCATGCATGCTCCGAATAAAGTACGAGACGGAAGCGCTCGGTCTGGTAAAACTAGCGTTCGTAATGGAGACACGCTGTAACGAACTGAAAAGCACGAGGCTGAAAAGCGCGAATCGTCTCTCACCAAACTTCTACTAACACGACTGGTATTGAACTTCCCTTTCATAGTGGCGTCGTATGTCTTGTACGTCACCGCATTTTTTTGTCATTCGGAATTTCCGACAACATTTGTGCGACCGTGTGTATGCAAGACAAGTTTGAGCCAAGATCCGTCGGAAAAAAAATCCACGGTTTTGTTGTCGGAATTTCCAATCGTCTGTACGCGGCATTAATATGTATTTATGTATTGGGATATTAGCGCAACTTTTTTTTAAATATAATATATTATAATATAATATTAGCACAGTGAACACTAGTTACTGAACAATTACAGATGTAAATTCCAAATTTAATTACATTTCTACATTAAATTGTTTACTGGGTAGGCATACGCTTTCAGTGATCCTATGTTTTTCCCTAATAAGTTTTCTAATTACTAATTTCTACAAATTTTCATTCTAATTTCTACTAATATTAAATTTAACTAATAATTTTCAGTTTTAGTGCTTACTTTACATTAAATTAGAACATTTTAAAACTGAGCTCCAGGCAAGAAGAATACAAATTAAATATATATGAGAGCTTTTTTTTAGCTACCAAAAGGCAGTCTGATGACCAATTATTTCTATACTGCAATTAACCAACACAGCTAGTCCACCTCCCCCACCTGTGAATGGACAGTGAAAGAGCAGTGCAATGTATGTGAATAACATTTCTCTGTTTTATGCAAAGTTTGATAGAAATGTGTAAAGGTGTATAGCAGTGTGCAGAGGATTGATCCAGAGTTCTTGAGCCCCTGGACTCATTCCGAACTGGGCCCCATATTGGCAATATGTCCTCTGAAATACACTATAAGCAAGTAAATTGCCTTTTGCAGAGTAGAGTAGGGACTGGTCAGAGAGGGATTAACTTTGACACAGTGGCCAGCTAAAACATATATTGCAATGAATGTGAACCAAAAACTTGAGCCCATCTGTTTACTTGGTGCAGAGAACACTTTTTGTTCTGGCATGCTCTGTGAGTGGCGATTAGTGAACTGTTATATTAGCTTTTTCATAGCTTTAACCAATTCAGTAATTTATTGAGGTTAAAATAACTATTGCCTAATAGAGTTAGTAGTAGACTTTAGTCAGCAGGGTCAACAGTGGAGAGAACATTTCTCTCATCTGTAACATATACATCAAGACAACCTATGCTCATATTTTAATTGTGTGGTGGGATGAAAAAATTGCCTCTGTCATGCTAGACTCCACCCCCTGTCCAGATTCCACCCAATCCCCAGATCTATTGAACACACTCCCCTGCTAATCTCTGCTCCCTTAGTTTTGGTTCACACTGATGCAGTGTGGGATTCACAGCGATTCCTGTGTGTTTCCCGCACCACATCACAATTGCACTTCATTAATGTGAACTGCTGCAGGTGTCAATGTTAAAGGGTCACTAAAGGAAAAAAAATGTTTGCCTAAAATTAATGTCTGCAAGGTAGACAGACAGAATAGTGTAATGATTCTGTTAAAAAACGAGTAAATACCTATTAAATTCCTTCATCTATATCACCTCCGGCATTCTAGTTTCTGTTCTCTCATTCACTTCCTGGTTTGCATCGCTCGTTCATGCAAGAACTCCATTTCCCAGTATGAATTGCAGCACGCCCAGTAATTCACACCTCCTTGAAGTCTCTAACATGTAAAGAGCGTCCTGCCACACAGATGTAGTTCCCAGGAGGGGAACTGACCCCGCAGTAAAGCCTCCCTTCACGTGGTCAGTAAAATCAGACAAGCAGGAAGTGAACAGAACAGAGAAGAAATAGAGCAACTTCTGAGCAAAAACGAACAATGAGGAAGTGAAAAGAGGAATGTCTGCAGGTAAAGGATGCTTATTATGAAAAAAAAAAATGTTTTCCTTTACAACCCCTTTAAGTTAATGACACCCCTAAACACAGGCCGCAAAACGCAGTGCAATTGGCTAATTCAGATTGTATGGGTCTGAACACACATGCGATCTGATTCCACTGTGGAAAAAAAAAGATGCATGCACCTTTTTTGTGCGGGTGCTGTACGATTTGAGCCATACAAAATAAATGGGCTCAAATTGCACTGAAAAGAATTGCATGTGATTTGAACAGGAATGTGGTGCAATTCCTGTCCGAATCACATGCAGTTTCCCGCAATGAATCAGTGCAAGCCAGCACTTAATGAGTTCCTAGCTTCCCCTCAGTTTCAAAGTGTATGTCCTCTGATGAAAACCACCACGCCGTACGTATTAACTGTTCATTTATGTCTATGGGACAGGAAAAGCATTTTATTTATGCGATCTTTCCCCCTATGCACTGCAGTAGACTTCGCTTGGCATCTTCACATCCAGTGCAGGATTATGTGCCCTACTTTGGTTTAGGTGATGTCAAAGGCAGTGACGGCTGGTGGTATATTTTTGGGGGGGGGGTTGATTGATCCCCGCAGTTACTCCATCTAGGTCCCGGGCTTCCTCCGGGGCGGCGGGTTTATCCTGTGTCTCCTCGTTCCTCGGCCTCAGGGCGGCACATATTCCCCTGCGTCTCCTTCCTACTCCTCCTCCTCAGCGGCCAATAAGATCGCTTCTCCTCTCGACCAATGAGGTCTCAGGACCCACATCCTGAGCCGGAATTGTCTGGGAGCAGAATCAGGAAGAAAATAGCGAATATTGATTTGCTATTGTCACACAAGTGGGTGGACTCAGGGGCACAGAGCCCACCCCTTTTTGAAGCCAACTAGAGTCTCCGGCTCTAATCACGTGCTTCTAAAAAAAAAAAACATTGAGGTCCATGAATCCGGCTTCCTGCATGTACATTAGGGGCCAGGCACATGGATTGGGGCGGTGGCCCCCCTGCGTCCCGTATGGACGCGCTGCCACTGGTCAAAGGGCATCCAAGTTCCTGTCTTGTAGCATGAACGGGGGCCAGTGCAAGGGTTTTTGTGTACACAAGCGAAGGTGTATTTTGCAGCAGAAAAAAAAGAGGAACATGGACAGGAGGGGTGAGCAGAACAGAGGGGGGGGCAGCGGGGGCAGAATTTACTGAAACCAATCCCCTTTATTTTCCTCGTTCAGCAGCTGAATGCTGGCCCGGGGAAAGAAGAGGAGAAGCTGGGAATCGATTTTAGTAAATGCCGCCCCCACCGCCCCTCCTGTCGCGATCTACCCATCACCTGCTTGTGATCGACAAGTTGCCAACCCCCGAGCTAGAGGCCCCAGTGTTGGTGTTGCAGCTGAAGTCAGTGCAGTGGGAGTATGCAGCATACTGGAATTCAGATTTTTCCGATCCCCCCCAAACTTGGCGCCCTAAGGCGGCGTAGTGCTGGCAGCGACCCTAATCCAGACCAAACTAAGAGGAATGTAGGAGGGCAGTCAGCTAAACACACCTCTACAAAGCAACACTAATTAGTCTGTTCTTCCCAAAAGTGATATTATAGTTTGCTTAGCTGTTAGAAAGTTGAATTACACACACAGGTTTGTTATGTCTTCTAGGAGTTCCAGTGGAATAATATTCCCACTTTTTTCATAATGTAGACAAAAAAAATATTGGGGGAGACTAGCTACAAAAAAAGGTGACAGTTTTGTTAGGACTTCATGGAAGACACCAAGTACAAAGGGGAAAGTTTCCAGTGATAAAACAAATGGAGGGGGGCAGGGTTATTTTCCCCAATGCCCACCCAAAATGACAACTTTGTATATAGTCTGCATTATGTTTGTGACGAGTCAATACCATGTTAAGGCTGTCTTTATCTTCCCATTTCTCCAGTAGAACTCTCACAACAGCATCATGGCCATTAGCGGCAGCCAGATGAAGAGCAGTGTTACCATCCTGCAAGACAGAAAATTAAGAGTAAATGATATTAAATTATTTATAAAATCAGACTGCATTTTGAACGTGTTACAAGAACATGTTGCTTTAAAAGTAAATGTTTTGAACTGCTATCGATCTCAGCAAATGGTACAGTTATACAACGCTTTGTTCTTAAAGGGGTTGTAAAGGTTAGTTTTTTATTTTCTAAATAGGTTCCTTTAAGCTAGTGCATTGTTGGTTCACTTACCTTTTCCTTCGATTTCCCTTCTAAATGTTTTTTTCTTTGTCTGAATTTCTCACTTCCTCCTCAGTAAGCTTGCCCCCACCATCGGAGGTGTTCTGGCTGGGGGTTAGTCAGCGTGCTCGCCCCCTCCCTTGGGACTACATCCCTGTGGGGAGACGCTGTGAACGCAATGTATGCTCCCCCCCCCCGTTGTCTTCTGGGAGATACACATGTCGCAGAAGACAGCAGGGACCATTCAGATCGCGCAGCGTGACTCGCGCATGTGCAGTAGGAAACAGGCTATGAAGCCGTAAGGCTTCACTTCCTGTTTACCTTTGTAAGGATGTCGGGAACCTGCACCTGGAGCCGAGGACAGGTTGGCTTCAGGCGAGGACATTGCGGGATCCCTGGACAGGTAAGTAATATTAAAAGTCAGCAGCTGCAGTATTTGTAGTTGCTGACTTTTAATTTTTTTTTTTCCTAGGCAGAACTTTAATCATATGCACACATAATTCAGAAAGTGACTGTTTGGAGACATAAATGTACTGACCTTGTCTGGCTCTGATGTAAATAATCCCATATTCAGCAGATTGTTGATCATATTAACATGGCCATTTTCAGCTGCAAGGTGGAAGGGCTCCCTACCTCTCTGTAAAATATTACAGAAAATAATCTCATTATACATCTCGCCATGGTCGACCAAAGAAGTTGAGTGCATGTGCTCAGCGTCATATCCAGAGGTTGTCTTTGGGAAATAGACATATGAGTGCTGCCAGCATTGCTGCAGAGGTTCAAGGGACAGGGGGTCAGCCTGTCAGTGCTCAGACCATACTCCACACACTGCATCAAATTGATCTGCATGGCTGTTGTCCTAGAAGGAAGCCTCTTCTAAAGATGATGCACAAGAAAGCCTGCAAACAGTTTGCTGAAGACAAGCAGACTAAGGACATGGATTACTGGAACCATGTCCTGTGGTCTGATGACGCCAAGATAAACTTATTTGGTTCAGATGGTGTCAAGCATGTGTCGCGGCAACCAGGTGAGGAGTACAAAGACAAGCGTGTCTTGCCTACAGTCAAGCATGGTGGTGGGAGTGTCATGGTCTGGGGCTGCATGAGTGCTGCGGGGACTGGGGAGCTACAGTTCATTGAGGAAACCATGAATGCCAACGTGTACTGTGACATACAGAAGCAGAGCATGATCCCCTCCCTTCAGGGACTGGGCCGCAGGGCAGTATTCCAACATGATAACGACCCCAAACACACCTCCAAGATGACCACTGCCTGGCTAAAGAAGCTGAGGGTAAATGTGATGGACTGGCCAAGCTTGTTTCCAGACCTAAACCCTATTGAGCATTTGTGGGGCATACTCAAACAGGAGGTGAAGGAGCGCAAGGTCTCTAACATCCACCATCTCTGTGATGTCATCATGGAGGAGTGGAAGAGGACTCCAGTGGCAACCTGTGAAGCTCTGGTGAACTCCATGCCCAAGAGGGTTAAGGCAGTGCTGGAAAATAATGGTGGCCACACAAAATATTGACACTGTGGGCCCAATTTGGACATTTTCACTTAGGGGATGTACTCACTTTTTTTGCCATCGGTTTTGACATTAATGGCTGCGCATTGAGTTATTTTGAGGGGACAGTAAATTTACACTGTTATACAAGCTGTACACTCATTACTTTACATTGTAGCAAAGTGTAATTTCTTCAGTGTTGTCACATGAAAGGATATAATAAAATATTTACAAAACTGTGAGGGGCGTACTCACTTCTGTGAGATACTGTATGTATATATATATATATATATATATATATATATATATATATACTGTATATATACTGTATTACACACATACGCACTTTTTTTTAGTAGACGTGAAAACAGGAATAACCAGTATACAACAATCTTTATAGATTATCTCTTTCCTTATCTCACATGCACACTGGACCAGCAAGCTCCTCGAGGCCAGATACCACTTATAACTTGCTGATCATTCGTGTACATGCTATGGAAAAAGGTGGGGGAGTTAGATGCATTTTTGGCATTAGTTTAACTTAGGCTTCATTCACACGGGCACTAAGGCCCACGGACAGTGAATGGGCCATGTGTTTATGCGGCTTAGGCCTCCGAGTGCTGAGTGCAGGCAGCCAATGTAAGTGCCTGTATGGACACCGCAACTCGTCCTAATCTCATCCTAATTTGACATGAAGGTGCATGTAAGCAGCCCCGAATGCACACTGTGGCCCAGATTCTTAAAGGACTTACGACGGTGCAGCGCCATGTACGCCGTCGTAAGTCCTAATCCTACCCATCGTATCTATGCGTCTGATTCTTAGAATAAGTTACGCATAGATATCCATTAGATCCGACAGGCGTAAGTCTCTTACGCCGTCGGATCTAAACTGCATTTTTTTTGTTGACCGCTAGGTGGCGCTTCCGTCGAATTCCGCGCCAAGTATGCAAATTAGCTAGATACGCGGATTCCCGAACGTACGCGCAGCGTATAGTTGCCCCTGCTATATGAGGCGCAGCCAATGTTAAGTATGGCCGTCGCTCCTGCGTCGAAATTTGAAAAAGTTACGTCGTTTGCGTAAGTCGTCCGTGAATGGGGCTGGACGTCATTTATGTTCACGTCGAAACCAATGACGTCCTTGCGGCGTACTTTGGAGCAATGCACACTGGGAAATTCCACGGACGGCGCATGCGCCGTTACGCAAAAACGTCAATCACGTCGGGTCACCATAGTTTAACACGCCCCCCTTCCACATTTGACTTAAGCGGGCTTACGCCGGCCGATTTACGCCACGCTGCCGCAACTTACGGAGCAAGTGCTTTGAGAATACAGCACTCAAGCCACATAAACAAAATGGCCAATTAACAGTCTATGGGCCTCAACACCTGTATGAAGGAGGCCTTACAGGCTATATTAGAGATTAGGCAAGGTTTCCTAACTTATCCAAATACTATTTACCTGAGCAGTGTCAGCTGAAGCTGTCTGCATGCCCCTATCATTTCATGTCAGGGCATACCCTTAGACCCCTTTTTCACACTGAAGTGCCGCTAAAACGCTGATGTATTTTTGCGGTGCTTTAGCGGCATGTAAGCGGCGCTGGTGGGTCGCCTTTTTTTAAGGTCACGTGACAACATGACCTTAAAAAAAAAGACCTATTTTGCGGTGCTTTCAAATAGCTTTTAAGGCGATTTGTAAGCGCTGCCCAATCATTTTAATGGGCAGGGTAATTTTTCGAGCGCTTTTTTACAGTGCTCCAAACATGTCCAAAAGATGCTGCTTGCAGGACTTTTTCTACCACCCCGCAAGAGCACCATCCCAGTGTGAAAACACCCATTGCAATGAATGGCAGGCAGGTTTCAGGCACTATTTTTAGCACTAAAACACATGAAAACTGCCTCAGTGTGAAAGGGGTCTTAGAAAGAATTACTGTTAATTCATAAAAAAAATTAAAATGAAAAAACTGTGGTGCACTGCAATAACGCTTAGTATCCAATCAAAGAATAGCTAAAGCCAAAACCTTTTTATTTTTTTAGATAGGGTAGGTAGTGATGGCTGCATTAGTTTTCTCTTTAAGCTCTTTTTTCTTTATTTTCACCTGGTAATCCTGCCAATAAAACACATTTTGTGTCCTAGGATAAAAGCACTAACTCACGGCACTATATGTATAGAGCTGCACTGTTGTCACCCCAAGTTGTTCTTTTGATTTTGGACTACAAAACACCATCTCCCCTTTACATTTCCATTACATGAAGGAGGTATTTTGTAGCTCTCAAAAGATAGCTGGAAAAGCTGATAACATTGTTTAAGTTACACAGACATTAAAATGTTGGTAAAATCAACAGGTACTTTCAGATAATGTACTTAACCAAAAATCACAAAACAAATGTAGCTACCGCATTTAAAGACTGATAAGCTTGGTGCAGCACCATCTAGTTTAGAGTGCTATCTGTACATAGTTAGTTTGTTGTGTAGGAAAATGTTGCCTGGCTGAGAGCCAGGCAGGGTTGAATCTGGGTCAGGGTGAGTGACTCAGGAAGGCTGGATGACTCACCAGGCACCGCCTTTTGTACCTCACCCTACCTAAGGAGGCTGTCGTGGCCTTTGAGGGTGCCCCCTAGTCTGGGGGGGTTGGGGGGCTTGGGCCTGGGTCTCACGTCCTGGAGGAATCCTCTAACAACATATGGAGTCCTGTCCTGGATGCACGGGAGCAGGAATAACTACATCAGAAGAGAGTTAGTATGTCCAGGAGATCTCCAGGGAGAAGTCAACCGGGTGGCTGGTGAGTGTGCAGTCTGTAGCTAGGAGGACTAGTGAAAGGGGCAGCTGCAGCAAGGCTGACTGTGCCTGAAGAGGTGGTTTTGTGATCAGTAGCCACAGGGATGGGAGCAGGACACTGTATTTGCTACACAACCCAAGGGTCCCGGGGTCCTTGCCCGTAAATTACTTTTTGCTTCAATATAAAGCTGTTGCCTTTTTGCATAAAATTTTGGAAGTAATTAATCTTTCTTCATAAATGTAGGCCAAAATGTTATCTGCCACATTTCCTGGGTAAAAATAGCCCAAAACAATGTATATTATTCAGTCTGTGTGAGTCCACAAACTATGGTATATATAGGGTGTCCCGAAAAATGTAAACAGAACTTGAATGATTATACAGTCAGTATTTCTTACCATACAATTCACATAAATTTACTTTTTTTTAATACCCCCCCCCCCGATCCCCCAATCTCCGTGGGCGTGATCAGAGGGGATTAGCTCTTGCGGGGAGGAGCCGAGACAACCGCCATGGGACCCCCCCCCCAAAATGAACCTTTAGTGTCACTTTAATTGCTATTTAGGCATATTAGCTTTTAATGGCTACTCTTAATTTGTCAAAGAATGTCGGTTTTGTAGCATAAACCTTTTCTTTTTGAAAACCCCATAAGAAAAAATCCAGTGGGGTGAGGTCTGGTGAACATGGAGAGTATTTTACTGAACCTCTTCTTCCAATCCATCTGTTTGCCATATTCTCATCAAGATAGGCCTTCTTGAATTCATGGCATGACAGATTCCAGCAGTAAGTTCTAATAAATGGCACCATTTACAGTACCGACAAAAAAGAATGATCCAATTAATCCATGCACTGACAAGCTGCACCACATCATCACTCCTGGTAAATTAACATGATGTTCATCCATAATTTATGGCTTTAAGTTGCACAGTAAGAGCAATTGTGGTGGTTAAGTATAAAAAGTGCATTTATGTATTTTATTTAAAAATTTCAAAAGTGAACTGTATGCTAATAAACACTGCCTTTATAATCATTCAGATTGTGTATACATTTTTGGGACACCCTATATGTACCATAGATTGTAAACTCTATAGTTTTCACACATACTAAATAATATATTGTACTGTACACTGATTTGGGTTACTGTTTTACTAAAGAAATGTAGTAGAATATATTTTGGGGTGACACGAGTGACAAGAGTGACAGGACTTCATAGGACAGCCACCTTTGATAAGGAATTTCCCACCCAGTCGTATTATTATTGTAATAGGCCAGAAGGGAGGTGGTTATATAAACTTTACTAACTTTTTTCATCGTATAACATTCTGCACAGGTTTAAGAAATACCAGCTTTTATTCAATGAAGTTTACATAATATATTGGTTATATTCTATCAATATTGAAAATGTAACTAATGAATTGGGAGGAAGGGTTTCATATAGGCCTCAAAAGTGCCCAGGTGACCAGCCATGGCAGTAGGAATGACAGTGATGGGCACTCTATTGTCCACAAAGATTTGCAAATCACATGTTGATATGTAGAGGTACAGTGCCTTGAAAAAGCATTCATACCCCTTGATATTTTCCAAAAATTTTCATGTTACAACCAAAAACGTAAATGTATTTTATTGGGATTTTATGTGAAAGCCCAACACAAAGTGACACATAATTGTGAAGTGGAAGAAAAATTATAAATGGTTTTCAATTTTTTTTTACAAATTAATATGTGAAAAGTGTGACGTGCAATTGTATTCAGCCCCCTTTACTCTGATACCCCTAACTAAAATCTAGTGGAACCAATTGCCTTCAGAATTCACCTAATTACTAAATAGAGTCCATTTGTGTGTCAATTAATCTCTGTATAACTATTAGTCGTGCACTCAACAAATTTGGCCTTTATGCAAGAGTGGCAAGAAGAAAGCCATTGTTGAAAGAAAGCCATGAGAAGTTTCATTTGCAGTTTGCAAGAAGCCATGTGGGGGACACAGCAAACGTGGAAGAAGGTGCTCTGGTCAGATGAGACCAAAATTTTACGATCCTTTTTTGTTACTTTACAATCTGCTTTTACAAGGTTTATTTGGGGCTCCAATAGACCTAGACTGCAAAGGAGAATTCTATCCCTCCCTAAAGCAAAAGGGGGTGTAAGGGCACCTGACCTATATTATTACCATGTTGCAGCGGTATAACTAGACTAGTAAACTGGTTCCATCATTTCCATCCTAAACAATGGGTACATATAGAACAGTCAATCGCTCCTTTCGATCTCCAGGCACTTCCATGGTTAGATATCTCTGTCCGGGGTCCAGTCTCTTCTTTGTCTCTTCTTATAGCACATTTATTGCGCATTTGTGATAAATTACAAATTCAACTTGGACGTCCCCTAAAGTGTGATTAATGACGCCCCTGTTTGGTAATCCAGGGTTCCCTCCGGCAGTGGCAAGGAAACATTTTTTGTAGGGCTGTTACTGATTAAAATTTTCGTGTACGATTAAACGATTTTTTAATAATTGATTAAGCGACTAATTTCGATTAATTATAACGCACTAACAGATCCAACTACTTTTAGCTAATCTCCTTGCATTGCAACTCTGCATTAGTCAGTGGTAAATGTGGTATACGCTATATACAATCACCCGTCACTAGTTAGTTTCCACAATCCATGACTTAACTTCACAGTTCACACAAATACGTTTTAAATTCAAACTGTAGCACTGACGTAAGTAATTTTTTCTTATTAAACTTTAAGAAAAACGTAGAAAGTTAATTTAACTTTAATTATAAAACGTATCTAGTATATTCACTGTCAGTCACTTTATAGTAGGCAAGAAGGCATCACTTTAGCCAGTCACGCAGACATACCAGAGTGTATACATTTTCTGGAAGCAGACATGATCGCATTTTATTGACAATATACCCTGAAGAACTGAACAGTCTTTCGCACGGAACAGATGTTGTCGATACACAAAGAATTGTCTGCACAAAACTGCTTAGGACAAGAAAACGATGGTCATTTATGCCCCCTTCCCCTGATGGAGCCTGATGCATCCTCCTGCTCCACAGATGCAAAGGTACCTCAATCAAATGGGTGCAGTTTGCTCGCATCGAGCAGGGTAAGTCTCACTGTCCAGGCTGTCCGGTGACGTCAAGAATTTTGATCGATCAAAAAAAATGTAAGATTAATCGAGGAAATAATCTTTAATTTCCCCAGCCCTAATTTTTTGGTATGGAGTAAGGAGTCAAATCGTCGAATATCTCAAACTTTTTGTCAGGGAGATTTTCCATTGTTATCAAATTTGATCCCTATACAGCAGCAATTAATTAAACATTGGATGGAATATCGGCACCTTTCGTCCTTTCTTGCCTTTTTTCCTGACAGGGGTGTATTCAATAGAGAGCCAGATACCTTTGAGTCCCTTCTATTGCAGGAAAGTGTACCGGAACACAGTTTGTCTGCAGTGTATAGGGTCCTTATTCATAGACTCCATCCATGTCTCCCGGAGTTTACAAATAAATGGAATATGGATCTGAAGGTCCAAATTAAATCAGAGGAATGGGAAAAAGCATTTATCCTTACACATAGTATGTCATTAGCAACTAAGGCACATGAGACGAATTTCAAACTCCTTTCTCGGTGGTATAGATGCCCATTGTTGCTTCATCGGATATATCCAAATGTCTCAGATCTATGTTGGCGTTGTCACTCTGCTAAGGGGTCGCTATTGCCAATTTGGTGGGAATGTCCCTCTATGCATAATTTTTGGGATACGATACTTCAACTCCATACTCAATTGGGATAACTATTTCCAACACACCACAAATTACTTTGCTATCTATTTTACCTGACTCGTATAAAAGCATTAAAAAGGTCTTCTGAGACATTGGTTGACAGCTGCAAAAGCGGTTAAACCGCGCCATTGGTTATCAGCATATGCTCCATCATTGAGTGAGTGGGTGTCAGAGATGGATAATATTTAGAGGATGGAGATTCTCATGTCGCAGGAATTGGACACATATGAACAATGCTGTCAAATTTGGCGCCCTTGGAAGGTACTAAGGGAATCCCTTGAATCACGGAATCTATATGTGGTTTAGAGGGAGAACGTAAAAATGGGTCAGAGTTGGGATGAGTGAGGAGATCTTGGTTTGAGTAGCTATTGAGTAGTTTAAATTATTTATTTACATTTATTTTGTGTGTTTTTTTTTTTTTTATGTTCTGTGTTGTATGTATCTAACATTACTGTGGGAGTTGAAGATAGGGAATAGGAAAATATATATTTAATTTAATTAGACAAAGAAAGATAAGACAGAGATATTCAGATTTTTTTTCCCTCTCTCTCCTCTCTTGTCTCCCTTTAGTAGGGACTCCCGCAGTGTGTTGGTACATGTTTTTATATGTAATGTGTTTTATGTTTCTTATATAATTATTATTATTATTATTATTATAATGTGGTATGTTCTTTATCATTACCTATAGGATGTGGACAATGTTTCTTTTGTTGCTATGTAATTTAAATTCAAATAAAATCAGAGTTGAAGAAAGAAAACCTGTTAGAGTCTGCAAAAGACTTGAGACTGGAGCGGAGGTTCACCTTCCAGCAGGACAACGACCCTAAACATACAGCCAGAGCTACAATGGAATAGTGTTAGAATGGCCCAGTCAAAGTCCAGACCTAAATCCATTTGAGAATCTGTGGCAAGACTTGAAAATTGTTGTTTACTGGCGCTCTCCATCCAATCTGACAGAGCTTGAGCTATATTGCAAAGAAGATTGGGCAACAATGTCACTCTTTAGATGTGCAAAGCTGGTAGAGACATCCCCAAAAAGACCTGCAGCTGTAATTGCAGTGAAAGGTGGTTCTACAAAGTATTGACTCTGGAGGGCTGAATACAAATACACCCCACACTTTTCACATATTCATTTGTAAAAAAAAAAATTGAAAACTGTAACGGAATGACCCGTGACACCCAGAGACCTTTGAAGGATGAGGGGTACTCCTGTGCTAGCGTCACTAATAACTCTTGGGTTTAAGGTCACCCTGTGTCCCTTTTGGGCATAGGGTGACTGAGAAATATTAATTAGAAATTACATGAGTTGGGACATTACTGTTAATTACTGTTAATAATGTATTGAGCCAGGAAATAAGGGACATATTTTGGATTGTTTTAGCATGGACAGTAATCCACAATACATTCCTTAATGTCTGCAAAGAACTAATACACTGACAATTGAGCCTGTACTGGGGTGAGGTGGATTTGAGCTTGGTAGACAGCCTGGCTCCTGAAAGACCTTTCATTAAGTATGCTAATACTGTTTTATGTCTGACATAGAAATGTGTATTCTGCAGGTGATTTACTTATTGTCGGAGACGGAATGTCTGGGGAATAATTAGCTCAACGGGATGTCATTGTCTAAGAGAGTGTGTATTGAAGTGATGTGTGGGTGGAGAGTTCTTTGTTCCTTTGATTACTGTAACATGTTGTACTGTATATAAGACTGAGAGTTAGCATTAAAAGTGTTCATACATTTTGACTCAGTAACAGAGCTTGTCAGTCTCGTTATTGAGGGAATTCTTATGGAATGGATCGGGTCTGCTGGATGGTTGGATTGTCGGAAGCTGTCTTGGGTTGATGGAATGGGGGATCGTGAACGGTGTTAACCCCTGACCGTTACAAAAAACATTTATCATTTTGCTTCCACTTCACAATTATATGCCACTTTGTGTTGGTCTATCACATAAAATCCCAATAAAATACATTTATGTTTTTGGTTGCAACATGACAAAATGTGGAAAATTCCAAGTGGTATGAGTACTTTTTCAAGGCACTGTTAGGCCCCATACACACAAGAGGATTTATCCGCGAATACGGTCCAGCGGACCGTTTCCGCAGATAAATCCTCTTGAGGATTTGTGCGGATTTCCATGCGATGGAGTGTACTCACCATCGCATTGAAATCCGTGCCGAAATCCTCTGGCGATGACGTGTCGCGCCGTCGCCGCGATTATGACGCGGCGACGTGCGCGACGCTGTCATATAAGGAATTCCACGCATGCGTCGAATCATTACGACGCATGCGGGGGATCCCTGAGTCTATACAGACCAGCGGATCCATCCGTTGGGATGGATTCCAGCGGATAGATTTGATAGCATGTCATCAAATATTTATCTGCTGGAAATCCATCCCAGGGGATAAATATCCGCGGAAACAGATCTGCTGGAGTGTACACACTATAGGATCTATCCGCTGAAACCCATTCGCTGGGATTTTTCAGCGGATGGATTCTATCGTGTGTATGGGGCCTAATACATCTTTGTTTTTATTTTATTTTCTTAATAAAGGGCAGAAAACCTGTCAACTTTTCAAGATCCATTGGAGTAATGGAAACTGTAAATTTTACCTTATCCTTAATGTTTAAATCACTAAGCTGTAATTCCTTTAGAAGATAATCCACTATTTCATTCTTATCATTCTGGGCAGCAAAATGTAAAACATTCATTCCATCCTGTAACAAAGAAAAAAAAAAGATCAACATCATCATTTCATAATTATTATTTTTATTAGTTTGTGTTGGGGTGTCAGGGTTTTTCTGATATCAAGTTATAAATAATGTGTAATAATAATGGAAGCACAACTTAACTTCAGATGAACTCATCATCACAGGTGTCTAAGCCTGTGTAAAACCTTATGGAACCTCTCTACAAATGAAATCCAGAGAGAGAGAGAGAGAGAGAGAGAGAGAGAGGTCAACTGAAAGTGAACTGGATTTATTTCACTATATTATAAAATAAACGATTCCAGACCTCGTAGACATCATTAGATTTAAAAAAATATTTGTGTTGACGGTTATCATTGAGAACAGACTATTATGTCATACAAATTTTTTTTGTTGCATACCTTAAACAAAGAATAAACAAAAAATTCTGAAAGTAATAATTATAAAGTGTCAATGTTTTGCAAGTTATTTATATACAGAGCACCATACTAAGTTAAGGACAGTCATGAGAATAATTTTACCATGTATATGTTTTATTGTAATACTTAAAAATAAAAAATAATTATGATTTCATAATATGGATATTTTCAGAAATGAGATGGAAAATGATGATGTAATATTTATCTAGATGTCTTTTGAGGATTATTAATTAGTACATAAATATTGATCCATGGGTAAATCACACATCTTTACCAAATGTCCAATGAATATAATAAAGGAACATTCAAAATGAAGATTATAAATGATATTATACAGACCATGGATTGCATACATCCTATTATAAGGATAATATATATAGATTTAACCCATGGTTAAAAATATAATACTCCAGTTAAGGTCAATTTGGGAAAAACAATCTAGGGCCTAGTACACACGAGAGGATTTATCCGCAGAAACGGTCCGGGGGACCGTTTCCGCGGATAAATCCTCTGGCGGATTTTGATCTCATGGTTGTACTAACCATGAGATCAAAATCCCAGCGGAATTCCGTCCGCGGTGACGTGTCGCGCCGCGATGATGACGCGGCGACGTGCGCGACGCTGTCATATAAGGAATTCCACGCATGCGTCGAATCATTACGACGCATGCGGGGGGATGGATTCGGACGGATTGATCCGGTGAGTCTGTACAGACCAGCGGATCAATCCGTTGGACTGGATTCCAGCGGATCGATTTCTTAGCATGTCAAGAAATTTTGATCCGCTGGAAATCCATCCCCGGGGACAAAAATCCGCGGAAACAGATCTGCTGGATCGTACACACCAGGGGATCTATCCCCTTGAGCCGGTCCGCGGATCAATTCCAGCGGATCGATCCTCTCGTGTGTACGGGGCCTAATTGTAATTCCAGAAGACCTACAATTTGAATCCCTTGTCTTAGAGCGCCATCTGGCAGACAGGTACAGTCAACCCCTAAACAAACATTAGGTCAATCATTAGAAGTGCCATCCATCCAGATGTGGGTAAATACTCTGAACTACAGTTTCTAGGCTAGTCCTTAGATATGGCAATTATGAGAATCAAAAGGGAAAGCTCAGAGAGGAAATGGATGATCAGTCACACATTTGAAGACACTCCTGGTTCTCTACTCCATCACAAATATTGTTGTTAGTAAGGTATCATTTAATTTAAAAAAATCTCACTTTTGAATCTATCTGAATGTGTACTGCATTATTTTGTGTGAAAGAGCTTTAGAATTATATCATATTTAAGGGCATATTCTCCTGCTGTGTCAGTCAGTAGCATGGATATGGAGTTGGGTGTATGGGATTGTATTGTGTTCTTTATTTTGTTTGTTTATTTTTTTGTGGTTGAACTGGATGGACTTGTGTCTTTTTTCAACCTGACTAACTATGTAACTAACTACTATGTAACTATGATTATGTCCGGTTTTTTGAATGTCAAAGCGGTACATTGTTTTGCATGGGAATCTGTTGTTTTATATTGTAGACTGTAATTCTTAGGAAAAACTCACTTAAATCTGTCCAAACCAGAGTCTAGTAGACATTTAGAATATGATAAAGTTTAAAACACAAAATCATAAATTATAATATAATTATCAGGGCTCAAAATTTCAAGTCCTGAGCCACTAGCCAGGACTCGAGAGTTACTCGCCACCAGTTGCCCCACCTAATTCATACACTGTCCTGCGCCTAATTGCACCCGTAAACACGCCCTCGTAGATTATCTCATGGAATGACACTGTTAAATGTTTTATGCAGAATCAAGTTACAAAATTAAATATTACCAACAACAACTTTAACAAAATGGGACAGGGCACTGGGGGCAGACCAGAGGGACAGGGCACTGGGGGCAGACCAGAGGGACAGGGCACTAGAACTGGGTCTCTTCCCCATTCTCTTGCTGTCTCCTCTGTAACTCCCATCCATCCTCTCTCTCTCTCCCATTCATTTCATCAGGAGCCTGTGTGTGCGGCACCACGCTTGCATGTCCCCACTTCCCCCTTTTATTCAGGCTGGCAGAGAGGAGAGGAGCTGCAGCACAACGGGAGGGAGTACAATCCAGCGCTGAGATCCACACAACTGCACAGCCATTGACACCATAGCACAGCGCACACTGACAGCGCACAGCACACATTGAGACCAGTCTGTTCACTGTGCTCAGGCTGAACTGCTGGACACTTACATAGAGCACAAGGAGAAGAAAACTGCACAAACTAGAAGGCTGCCGCTCTCATGTCAGGGCAAATTTCAGTGAGCGTTGCACCGGAGTGGTAATTTTTGCAATCCTCCACCTCACTCATTACTTTCTGCTCTCCAGCTACATTGGTCGGGGCCCGGGAGAGGGGGGCAGGCTCAGAGAGGTCATACTGTTAGGTCCCATGGCTTAATGAGAATTGTAAGGAGAGCACCTGTGTACTGCTCTGCCTGTGCGCGGCTCACCAGACTACTTTTCCCGAGCATGCACCTTTCCTCTTCGGCCGCCAATCTCATCGGGACTCTAAGGCCCCGTACACACCATAGAATCCATCCGCTGAAAAATCCCAGCAGATGGGTTTCAGCGAATAGATCCTATGGTGTGTACACGCCAGCGGATCTGTTTCCGCGGATATTTCTCCCCTGGGATGGATTCCAGCAGATCGAATATTTGCTGACATGCCAAGCAAATCCATCTGCTGGAATCCATCCCAACGGATGGATCCGCTGGTCTGTATAGACTCACCGGATCCATCCGTCCGAAGGGATCCCCCGCATGCGTCGTAATGATTCGACGCATGCGTGGAATTCCTTATATGACAGCGTCGCGCACGTCGCCGCGTCATAATGGCGGCGACGGTGCGACACGTCATCGCCAGAGGATTTCGGCGCGGATTTCAATGCGATGGTGTGTACACTCCATCGCATGAAAATCCGCCGAAATCCTCGAGAGGATTTATCCGCGGAAACGGTCCGCTGGACCGTATTCGCGGATAAATTCTCTCGTGTGTATGGGGCCTAAGTGTAGGCACAGATTGGAGGGAGATTGGTCATGCAGCCCTGTCATCACTCGCCCCCAGCTTAAATCCACTCGCCAAATGCTAGTAGGCGAGTGGAAATTTTGAGGGCTGTAATTATAACAAATAATAATATAATAATAATAATACATTTTATTTAAAAATGTATTCAAATCAAAAACACTGAAATTTGTCCAAACAAGGGTGCAATATTACTAGTCACTGCATATTGGTTTGGTAAACATCCCGGGTATGAAAGATTTTGAAACATGAGACTGTACAAAGTCCGACGTCACAATCAGGACAATGGAACCTGGTTTCCTTTCGGATTTTCTTTCCATTGTCATCTCGCTTCGAGCAACAAAACCACACACATCCTTGTAGGTGCTGACTTTTTCTCGATTGGTGGGATGTAGTCCATGAAGTGACGACCAGTCAGGCGTTCTGGGTTGACAATGCCAACAGCACGACATACAGCTCTATTCACAGCCATTGATGGTGTTTCGTGGTTCACAAAGATCCGTTCGGCAACTTTCCAAATGAAGTCAGAATGAATCACAGGCTTGTAACTTTTTTTTTGAGCATAATGTAGGCATTCCACAAGCATTGCTCAAGAAGATGCCTAAAGATCTTCTTGTATTACTTCTTTTGCCATTTCCTCATTATTGGGTAGAACATTATTGCTTGGTCGGCTCTGTTAACACCTCCCATGGCTTCACGATTTCTTTCCGACCTTTTGTGCGTACCTTAACAGTGGAGGTATTATGAACTGTACTCAATAGGCACACATATTTCTTGTCACACCATCGCAGTGCCATCATTTTGCCTTTCTGGCAGGCAACCATTTCTCCAGTCTTCCGCTTCTTATTGCCAAACATTGCTGGCATGTCGTGCCGGTTAGCCCTAATGGTTCCATAGGCATCTTTTTTGTATTGCAGAAGAAACTCATAAGGTTCAGGAGACATGTAAAAGTTGTCAGTTCTTACGCAATATCCCCGAATTAACAATGGCTCAATGAAAGAATTGAAGATGTTGCCATTCCATAGTTGCTGTATTTTGGATTGAATTTTGTTCCTTTCCCAGTGTATAGGACTGAATTCCAAATGTAGCCAGTTGACGCTTCACATAGCATAAAGCATTTTATTCCAAATTGTGCTCTCTTTGATGCAATGTATTGTACCCAGTTGTGTCCTACTTTCTGCTTCTTGGAAACTTCCAATGCGTAGTTGCTAATTGTTGCTCTTGGTACTGGTTTGTCTCAGTAACAATTTTTTCAATAACCTCATCGGTCAGAAATAATTGTCATTATGCCAAGGGGTTGTTGTCTTCAACATCTACTTTCATACCAGATGCCCCAGTAAATGTGAATCTTGGGGGTGCTGCATGATCAATACCACAGTCAATAGAGCAGCAAGTTTGCACATCACTGAGCTCAGTCGCAGAATTGTCGCTGTCATCACTTTCAGTGTCTGGTGACAAATTTCCCCACAAATCATTATCACTCAATTCTGCAAGTGATTCTAATTTACTATCGCTTTTTTCATGCTGGTCATAAACCGCTTTTGACGTAGAGGGGCGCTTTTTGGATGCCAAGGACGTCCCCAAGTTTCCAGGTAGAAAGAATGGTAAAAGTGCATGCAGGGCACTGGACAAAGCACTGGGGACAAAACTGATGTCAAATGATTTGATACAGTAATGTAATCCTAACAGATTACAATGTATTGTGTGTGTGTTGTGTTTTATACTTTTTGAATTTGCCGCCAGTGCATCGCAACACTCGCAGGGAATGGAACCCGAAACAGGGATACATCAGGCGGAGGATCCGGGACACAGCAGGAGTACCCTGTGGGATCCTAGGGACTAGGTAACTACCTGTACCTGTATACTGCGATGCAAACCTGAGTGTGGCTGGGGGTTACCGCTTTTGGTAATGAAAATTAACCCGAGCTACACTTGAGAATATCGCCAGGGAGGTTAATGAAAAATAGACTATCCAATTTCTATTACGTTTTTCAGCCCCAATATATATAGAGAGAGATATATATGGTTATATTTATTATTTTTAAACCATAGGTTATTGACATAAAGATGATTCTACGTTGCATGATAAATCATGCACATAAATGATTTTTAGTGATGATAAATAAACTGTTATGTATTTTAGCGTTACGTAGTCCATACTTTCATTAATAATTTTATTGTGCTAAAAAAATCTCTACACAGAGTAAACTGACTCCAAAAATAATTAAGCCAGAGTGGTTTATATTTTCTAATCTATTTTATGCGAAATTAGCATGCCAGAAGGATTAAGGCACCGATATATATCAATTTATTACATTATCAATATTGCTGTCTTGATTATTCATTTACATTTCCTCACAGGGGTATACATATTTTTTCCTATTTATAAATTATTTTATTAATACTTTTTAACTGGCTGATGCCTTTTTTAAGACAGGTATTTTATCTAGGTGCACTTGAGAGCACTTTAAAAAAAAATAGAGGGTAGCAGAAAACTATTGAATCAAGCTGTCATTCATAACCACTATGTTACTATGATTATATGTATTTTACTATAGATACACGCTGTTTTGTTGCCAACATTAATACTATATGTATTGCATTTTATCAGACATCATAATTGTATTTTCTACCAAACCTTAATAAAAACGTATTGAATCAGAATTGTCATCAGAATCATTGATGACCCCAATAATCTACCTTCCCTTTTTTTACCACACTAATCCCAACATCAAGATTGCTGATTTAATTGAAACATTTCAAGTAATTTTAGCTCTACAATTACTTACAGCCAGATATACACTTACCTCATTTGCAACTTTTTGGCTGGCTCCAGCTTTAATCAACATCTGCACAACGCTTAAGTCAGCGGACCAGGCAGCCAAATGCAAGACTGTTAGACCATGCTGGAAAGAAGCCAATTGGTCAGAATAGTAAAGGAAATGAATCACTTGAGGTTGTTATGAAGGTTATGACTAGCAAAAATTTCACAGGAGAAAGACAATGAAGCAATTTAAATCACTACTGTCTCAGCACTGGACCTGATAATACAGTATCATAAACCACAAAAAGATTGTCTATATGATGTCATCCCAAATCTCAAGTATAAGTATAAGAACCCCCTGATGACAACCAAAAGAGAAAATTGTGGGACAGTAAAGTGTAGCTCCACTTTTGTTGAGAAAATAACATTCCCCCCTGGATGATCTATGTACTTGTTTTATTCTGAGAAATACATGTGTGTTTGTTTGTGCCTCTGTGCTCAGTAGGTCTAATGGGAGTGGTTTCATAATTATCAGCCAGCTGTGGTAGCTGAAGAGCACGAATGAGGAAATCTGCTAGGCCTACATCTCTTTAGATGGGTTCCTATTGGAAATATCTCACCAAAAATTAGATGTTTGTTGCAGGGAATGCCTAAAATCTGACTTGTATCTTAGGCAGACTTCTGGGAAAATTGGTGAGCCAATCACACAAGCAGGAAATTATGTTTCTGGGGAGTGGTCAGTACATTCTGTGTACAGAACAACTCCATGTAGCCAACTTGTATAACAGTTTAAATTTGCTGTCCCCTCAAAATGTCTAAACCGCTGGCAACAAAAATGAGTCGAAATGTCCAAATTGGGCCCAATTAGCCATTTTCTCACCCCAGTGTCATGTGACTCATGTTCCAAGGTCTCAGGTGTGAATTGGGAGCAGGTGTGTTAAATTTTGTGCTATTACTCTCACTCCCTCACACTGGTCACTGTAAGTTCAACATGGCACCTCATGACAAAGATCTCTCTGAGAATCTGAAAAAAAATATTGTTGCTCTACATAAAGATGGCCCAGGCCAGTGATGGTGAACCTTGGCACCTCAGATGTTTTGGAACTACATTCCCTATGATGCTCATGCACTCTGCAGTGCAGTTGGGAAATTAAGTTCCAAAACATCTGGAGTGCCAACGTTCGCCATCACTGGCCTAGGCTATAAGAAGATTGCCAAGACCCTGAAACTGAGCTGCAGCATGATGGCCAAGGCCATACAGCGGTTTAACAGGACAGGTTCTACTCAGAACAGGCCTTGCCATGGTCTACCAAAGAAGTTGTGTGCACGTGCTCAGCGTTATATTCAGAGGTTGTCTTTGGGAAATTGACAGCTTGAAGTCTTTTGTGGTATTTGTGGATAAGGCTCTTTACCTTCTCAGATAACTTTTCTTTCGCTCGTGGTTAGTGTTTGGCTGAAGCCATTTATTATCAATCAACTGTGTTTACTCTTTTTAAATCATAATCAAAACAGAAACTACCCAAATGACCCTGAGCAAAAGTTTACATACCCCAGTTCTTAATACCGTGTATTGCCCCTTTCAACATCAATGACAGCTTGAAGTATTTTGTGGTATTTGTGGATGAGGCTCTTTATTGTTTTAGATGGTAAAGCTGCCCATTCCTATTGGCAAAAGGCCTCCAGTTCCTGTATATTCTTGGGCTGTCTTGCATGAACCGCACGTTTGAGATCTCCCCAGAGTGGCTCAATGATATTGAGGTCAGGAGACTGAGATGGACACTCCAGAACCTTCACTTTATTCTTCTGTAGCCAATGACAGGTCAACTTGGCCTTGTGTTTTGGATCAATGTCATGTTGGAATGTCCAAGTACGTCCCATGTGCAGCTTCCTGACTAATGAATGCAAATGTTCCTCCAGTATATTTTGATAACATACTGCATTCATCTTGACAATTTTGACCAAATTTCCTGTGCCTTTGTAGCTCACACATCCCCAAAACATCAGCGATCCACCTCCGTACCTTTCATTTCTTCAAATGCAGCGTTTATGATTTTGGCCAAAAAGCAAAATTTTGGTCTCATTACTCCAAAAGACCTTGTGGCAGAAGGTTTGAGGCTTGTCTCTGTGCTGTTTGGCGTACTGTAAGCGGAACACTTTGTAGCATTTGCATAGTAATAGCTTTCTTCTGGCGACTCGACCATGCAGCCTATTTTTCTTCAACTACCTCCTTATCCATCTTAAAACAGCCACACCACATGTTTTCAGGGAGTCCTGTATTTCACCTGACATTATTTGTGGGTTTTTTTTTGCATCTCGGACAATTTTCCTGGCAGTTGTGGCTGAAATTTTAGTTGGTCTACCTGACCGTGGTTTGGTTTCAACAGATCCCCTTATTTTGCACTTCTTGATTAGAGTTTGAACATTGCTGATTGGCATTCTCAATTCCTTGGATATCTTTTTATTTCCCTTTCTTGTTTTATACAGTCCAACTACCTTTTCCTGCAGATCCTTTACCAATTATTTTGCTTTCCCCATGACTCAGAATCCAGAAACGTCAGTGCAGCACTGGATGAAAGATACAAGGGTCTGTCAGGAGTCCAGAAACTCATTCACGCACACTAATTACAAGCAAACAGATCACAGGTGAGGATGGTTACCTTTAATAGCCATTCAAGCCGCTCTGTGTCAACTTGTGTGAGTTATCAGGCCAAAATTACCAGGGTATGTAAACTTTTGATCACAGTAATTTTGTCAGTTTCTGTTGTCATTATGATTTAAAAATAGTAAACACAGTTGTTTGATAATAAAAGGCTTCAGCCTAACACTAACCCATCAGTGAAATAATTTTTGTTGTGTTATCATTAATTTTCTTCTGAAAAAGGCCAAGAAATCATAAATTCTGCCAGTGTATGTAAACTTCTAAACACAACTGTATATATATATATATATATATATATATATATATATATACACATACACTCACACTGTACATTATTTTTTTCTATATTTCATGTACTAATCTTTTCATTTATATTCATAACAAACACTGTTTTTATTATAAAATATATTGTTGGTTTAATTGGGTGCAGTCCCACAATTTTCTCCTCGTGAGGGGGTTCTTTTACTCGCTGAAGGTTCTCATTTACCCAGGTCATGGTATAGTTAGTAGTAGTTAATCACATTTAATTAAACTCAAGTAGCGTTCACAGTTCTATTAAGTGTCAGACAAGTCCTGTTCAATGTGGCTACCTACTACATGTTATAATAATACAGTATTGATACATTTAGTACATGATTCAGTATATCCCACGGTCATTGTTATTATTTCCCATATTCACATTTATTCAGATATTCAACAGAGTATTACCCTCCTACAAATTTACAATTGACATGGTACACCTAAGGCCCCTTTCACACCTGCAGAACACATGTCCGCTTTTTCATCCATCAGTTTTACGGATTAAAAGGGACATACATTGATCCCTATGAGATAGCGGGTGTCAGCGGACACCCGATCTCATCCGGGTCCGCAATGCTCCGATTCTGCAGACGGATCGGATCGGGTGAACATGGACAGACGGTCCGTGTTCATTCGATCCCCCCATAGGGTAGAGCAGAGATCTGCCAGGATGGTCTCTGCACAGTGTGTGGGGACCGCCCTGTCATCCGCCGGCTCAGCGGGGATCAGCGGCGCGATCCCTTCTGTAGCCTGCCAATGGACTGGGGGAGAAAGGAATTACCCATTGACAACCATTCTTTATTATTCAACATTATCCTAGAATCCTGTCTTATTGAATACAATTATGTAATTCCACTCACTGTTTTTCAATTGGGCCTCTTTCACACTTCCATCCTGAAGCCAAACTACAAACCAAGTGCAGTGCGGTGAACTTAATTTCGTGCAGGCTACCTGTGATTTCCCAAAGTCTTTTTATTATGTCCCATGTTTTTGGTGCGTTTTCTGAAAGTACACCAAAAGTCCTGCATGCTGCATCTTTGGTGCACTTTCAGAAAATGTGGCAAAAACATCTATAGGAAACCATGTGCAACCCACATGATAAACCGCAGAGCTGCAGTGTGAAAGCTGATGGTTGTTTTTTGCTGCAGGAGCTGTATATACTTCAAATGTCAGCCCCTGGAAATCTGTCTAATTTGCTTTCATTTGTAAATCTATTTGCTTTTCTTTGAATACATATGGCTCCCTATATGCCAAGCTGAACATAAAAAGGTATATTAGGCAACACAGTGGCCTAGTGGTTAACTCATCTGCCTTGCAGCATTAGAGTTCTCAGTTTGAATCCCAGTCAGGACACTACCTGTATGAAGTTTTCTCCCACACTCTAAAGACATGCTGGTCGGTTAATTAGCCCTAGGATGTGCATGTGAGATAAGGACTTATGCCCCGTACACACCATCCAATTATCGGATGATAAAAATCACTTTCGGATAGATCGTTCGATAATCTGATCGTTAGTTCACAGCTTTCGACAGCCGATCACGCCAGTCCGTCCAACAAAATCCGAAGGAACAAACACGAAAACATTGCTCGGATGACAGCCCATCGTACGACAATTGTTTAATCAATACAGTATGAGTCCACTAAAAATTGATAGACGAACACCACGCATGATTGGAAACACGAAAATAAACCAGAAAGGACACAGGGGTCACACGTATTTGACATCATTTCAGATATGTAGCGACGCACACCGGAAGGTTTTTCCAGAATCGTACGGCAAAAATCTCACTTTTCGTAGAGCACATATTGCACTGTTGTATTCGATATTAGTTTTATGCAACAAAATGCAAACGCTACGTTGTACGATAATCGGATCGTGTGTACGAAGCATTAGATTGTAGCTCCTTAAAGACAGAGGCAGAGACTGGTGTAAATGTACAATGTGGAAAGCACTGTGTAATTTGGCAGTACTATATAAATACCTGATTTCATTTGGTGTACTGTACAACAGAGAGCAGGAGTTTGGCCTGAAGTACTCTTAAATTTCCTAAAGGAGGTTTATTTTTTGTTAGCCATGGCTCTCACTTAACCTGCTGTTTTGGGAAAGAGTAATGGATAAAGTGATAGTTTTATTCCATAAGTTGAATAGAGTCAACTCTTGCAATAAGTTGTTCAAAATGGAGATCGGAGGACTTTCAGCTATATGCAGATTTTTTTTTTTTTTTTTTTTACTATACCAGCCTCTAAAACAGGGGTCTCCAAACCTTCCAAGCAAGGGGCTGGTATACTGTCCTTCAGGCTTTTGGGGGGCCGGACTGTGGCCGGTGGGAGTTAAAAATGCCCCAGCACCAGTGCTCCATCATTGGTTTAATAGGAGGAATAGTGCCCCATTGATGGTGTCAGTTGGTGGAATAGTGCTTCAAGGGCCAGATAAAGGCAAGTAAAGGGCCACATCCGGCACCTGGGCCGCAGTTTGGAGCCCACTGCTCTAAAACATTGATCATCAACCCCAGAATACATGGTGTGAAGTCTAGTAATGTACTGATTTTTGTCTTGCTGAACAAATCTAAAAGTATATAGATATTAATGCAAGTGTCATAAATACAGTAGTTCCTTCACTTACTTTATCAGGAACGTCTACTCTGGCTTTATGGTGTAGAAGAAAAGTCACAGACTGGTGATGGCATCCAGCCACAGCGAAGTGAAGAGCTGTACGATTAAGCTAAGAAAAGGGAGAAAGAGTTTTTCTTCTGATCAGTCTATGTTACATATTGCGAATAAAAATAATAACCAAAAAACATTTGTGTTAATGGAAAAATGTTGTGGATTTTCAGTGAGGCACTGCAATGTTTATATTATTGTAATTTTACATTTGACTTTTTCACATTTAACATGCTTGTTCTTCCATAATTTCATGATAGTATTGTTGAGATATCAGCCACAGAGGGAGTACACAATTAACGGAGAGTCATTTAATTTAAAGGGTTTGTTTTTTATTTTCTAAATAGGTTCCTTTAAGCTAGAGCATTGTTGGTTCACTTACCTTTTCCTTCCATTTCCCTTCTAAATGTTTTTTTTCTTTGTCTGAATTTCTCACTTCCTGTTTCTCCTCAGTAAGCTTGCCCCCATCATCTGGCTGGGGGTTAGTCAGCCAGAACAGCTTACTGAGCAGGAACAGGAAATGAGAAATTCGGACAAAGGGAAATCAAAGGAAAAGGCAAGTGAACCAACAATGCACTAGCTTAAAGGAACCTATTTAGAAAACAAACCTTTACAACCCCTTTAAAAACCTATTCATATCACCTGCGATTTGGTTACACCCCTTATGTGCATTAATCGGTTGTAGTGTCATTTATTTTGGGCGGCACCCCTACACATTGCACTCCAATGTACAATGTGGGTTGAGATATGCTTCCAAATAAAAAATGATGCGGACCTGTTTGAAGTGCTTTACAACCCATTAATTTTGGCCTGCCTAATACAGAATGCCACAATGCACTAGCATACAGCGAGGTAAACACAGGCTGAAAATCATCCGAAAACTGATGGTTCTACAATTACTGGCCGACTTACAAACCGTGGCCCGGATTCAGATAGAGATACGACGGCGTATCTCCTAATACGCCGTCGTATCTCTGAGTTCCGTCCGTCGTATCTATGCGCCTGATTCATAGAATCAGGTTCCGCATAGATCTCCCTAAGATCCGACAGGTGTAAGTGACTTACACCGTCGGATCTTAGGCTGCAATTCCAGGCCGGCCGTTAGGTGGCGTTTCATTTTTTTGTACGCGAGGAATATGCAAATGAGGAGTTTCGCCGATTCAGAAACGAACGCCCGCCCGGCGCTTTTTTTACATCGTTTGCATTCAGCTTTTTCCGGCGGATAGTTACCCCTGCTATATGCGGTGTATCCTATGTTAAGTATGGCCGTCGTTCCCGGGTCGAATTTTGAATTTTTTACGTTGTTTGTGTAAGTTGGGCGCGAATACGGATGGACGTAATTTACGTTCACGTCGAAACCAATGATGTCCTAGCGCATGGGCGTAGGAACCGGGGGGGACGGGGGGGACGGATCCCCCCCAGGAAATAATGCAGGGGGGACAGGTACGGTAAAATCCCCCCCAGGTTAGGAGGACTTGGAGCCCTCCTGATCAGAGGCGTACTAACTTAGGGACGGGCCGCACCAGGTGCCACACATTAGGGGGGTGTCAGGCGGCTCCCCCATCCTCCCCTGTATGAAACAGTGAGAGCAGGCTTGGTAGTGCAGCGGCGATGTTATATGCTGAGAGCGCAGGGAGAGCCCAGGCAGACTGACACTACTGTGCACCTCACTCTCTGTTACATTCTAACAGCTCAGTGAGTACAGCTCCCCCCCCCCCCTCTCTACAGGAATGGAAGAGTCTGCATGAGCTCTGCCTCCTCCCTCCCCTCTGTGTCCTCCATGCTCCGTGCAGCCCGTGCTGAGCTGTTTCTGAAAGGAACGTGTGGGCGGGAACACTCAAACAAGTAGCTGACAGCTAAAGAGCCACCAACAGAACGAGTGTGAGACTGGGATCATCCTGAGAACATAAAGTGAGTTATTATCACTGTCACTGTGTCCAGACTCTGCCCTCTCTCTCCCCCAAATCCTTCACTCCCCCTCTTTCCTCTGTTGTCCTCTAGCAGAGCCTGTCATTAACTCTATGCTGATAGGCAGCCACATCATGTCCCTTTTAGCCAGGCTTCTCACTAGCATGATCATAGACATTGCATGTGATTCGCAGCGCATTTCTGTGCAGATCACATGCAATGTCTGTGCGATGCGAGTTCAGACATACAAACTGTATGGCTGAAATCGCATTTGCACCAAAACCCTTTTTTGGTCTGCGCTGGAATCGGATTGGATGGGTGTTTACACTTATGCAATCCGATTCCTGCACCATTTCACAGTTCTTACTGTGATCTGCCAACCGATCTGGGGGTGTCATTAATTTACATTGACACCCGTAGCAGTTTGCAAAAGACAACGTGAATGGCCGACAAGCAACATGCAATGCAGGAATCGCACTGATTCCTGCATCGCATATATATGAACCAGCACTCAAGTGGGATCACACTGATGCACTGCGGTTCAGTTGCAGTATCGGTGTATACACAGTTTTCCTGCATTTACTTCCATTTTCACTACAGTCCCACAGACTTCTATTGGGTTACACATTTTTGCAACATTTTCTGAAAGCGCACTAAATGTCCTCTTTACTGCGTCTTTGGTGAGCTTTTAGAAAACACAGTAAAATTATACAAGCTAATAGAAGTCTGTGGCACTGCAGCTAAAAATGGGGATAAAATGCAGAAAAACTGCGTATACCCCAACACTGCAACAAACTCCAGGACACACGTGTGAACCCAAAGATTTCAGGGTGCTGTGTAATGTAAAGGGGTCCAGAGGTGCAGAGTGCTGTGTAATGTAAAGGGGTCCAGAGATTCAGGGTGCTGTGTAATGTAAAGGGGTCCAGAGGTGCAGGGTGCTGTGTAATGGAAAGGGGTCCAGAGGTGCAGGGTGCTGTGTAATGGAAAGGGGTCCAGAGATTCAGGGTGCTGTGTAATGTAAAGGGGTCCAGAGGTGCAGGGTGCTGTGTAATGTAAAGGGGTCCAGAGATTCAGGGTGCTGTGTAATGTAAAGGGGTCCAGAGGTGCAGGGTGCTGTGTAATGTAAAGGGGTCCAGAGGTTCAGGGTGCTGTGTAATGTAAAGGGGTCCAGAGGTGCAGGGTGCTGTGTAATGTAAAGGGGTCCAGAGGGTTTTGTAATGTAAAGGGGTCCAGAGGTGCAGGGTGCTGTGTAATGGAAAGGGGTCCAGAGGTGCAGGGTGCTGTGTAATGGAAAGGGGTCCAGAGATTCAGGGTGCTGTGTAATGTAAAGGGGTCCAGAGGTGCAGGGTGCTGTGTAATGTAAAGGGGTCCAGAGGGTTTTGTAATGTAAAGGGGTCCAGAGGTGCAGGGTGCTGTGTAATGTAAAGGGGTCCAGAGGGTTTTGTAATGTAAAGGGGTCCAGAGGTGCAGGGTGCTGTGTAATGGAAAGGGGTCCAGAGGTGCAGGGTGCTGTGTAATGTAAAGGGGTCCAGAGATTCAGGGTGCTGTGTAATGTAAAGGGGTCCAGAGGTGCAGGGTGCTGTGTAATGTAAAGGGGTCCAGAGGTTCAGGGTGCTGTGTAATGTAAAAAGGTCCAGAGGTGCAGGGTGCTGTGTAATGTAAAGGGGTCCAGAGGGTTTTGTAATGTAAAGGGGTCCAGAGGTGCAGGGTGCTGTGTAATGGAAAGGGGTCCAGAGGTGCAGGGTGCTGTGTAATGGAAAGGGGTCCAGAGGTGCAGGGTGCTGTGTAATGGAAAGGGGTGCAGGGTGCTGTGTAATGGAAAGGGGTGCAGGGTGCTGTGTAATGGAAAGGGGTCCCGGAGGTGCAGGGGGTTTTGTAATGTAAAGGGGTCCAAAGGTGAAGGGGCTGTGTAATGTAAAGGGGTCCAGTTGTGGAGAGGGGTTACACAGTAGTGACAGAGACTGAAGGGTGCAGAGGTATGCAGGGGGCACAGTGGGGTGTTTTTACATTTTAAAGTGGGGGGGGCCAGATATAGGAGTCGCCCCGGGTGCCAAATGCTCTAGGTACGCCCCTGCTGCTGATTACGCTGAAAAATGTCGGCGCATTCAGCTTCCGAACACCTACTTAATAAGAATATACCTGGCGAGTAAAAATGCTGTCCCCCCCAGATTTGTAAGGGTTCCTACACCCATGTCCTAGCGACGTCATTTGGAGCAATGCACGCTTCGAAATTTAGCCGGCGGCGCATGCGCAGTTCGATCGGCGCGGGGACGCGCCTGATTTAAATAGTATACTCCCCCTAGCCGCAGAATTTGAATTCCACCGGGGGATTTACTATCCGACGGCGCAACTTTAGAGGCAAGTGCTTTCTGAATACAGCACTTGCCTCGAAAACTTGCGCGGGCGGATCGTAAATCAGATAGATTACGCGGATCTAAAGATCCGCTAATCTATCTGAATCTAGCCCCATGTGTACAGCTCCTCGTCCGACAGAGGCCAGTCTCACGACCGGCAAGGATGCTCAAAAACCAGCCAATGGCTGCAATGGCTGACTGGTGTGTTTGAGTTGGGGGGCAGGCCCCCTATCAGAACGCAATAGCACAGCGGGGAGATCACTGTAATAACATCACATAGTTAGTACAGCGACTGCCTCAGATTTTTTTTTTCATTCAGCCTGCTGGGTTGAATTAAAGAAAACTTCATTGTGTATCTGGCGTAAGACAATGGGGTAGATTCAGATAGATTAGCGGATCTTTAGATCCACGTAATCTATCTGATTTACGATCCGCCGGCGCAAGTTTTAGAGGCTAGTGCTGCATTCAGAAAGCACTTACCTCAAAACTTGCAGCGGCGTATCGTAAATCCCCCGGCGGAATTGAAATTCCGCGGCTAGGGGGAGTGTACTATTTAAATCAGGCGCGTCCCCGCGCCGATTTAACTGCGCATGCGCCGCCGGCTAAATTTCCCAGCGTGCATTGCTCCAAATGACGTCGCTAGGACGTCATTGGTTTTGGCGTGAGCGTAACTTGCGTCCGGCCGTATTCTGAATCGACTTACGCAAACAACGTAAAAATTCAAAACTCGGCGCGGGAACGATGGCCATACATAACATAGGATACGCCTCACATAGCAGGGGTAACTATACGCCGGAAAAAGCCGAATCTGGGCCCGAGTGTGCGATGTGGTAAAGTATGGTGTAGTGTGGATGGCCCCAAAGACCTACATTGTAAGAAAGAGCAGTAAAGCAGAATAATTGCAAGGCTTGAATACATAAAGAATAAATATGGCTGCCTGTATATATATTTATAAACTACACATTTTTAAAACATTAATACAAATAATTTTCATCAAATTGATTTCTTTTACATTTGTATCTGAAACATTGAAATGTGCCTTTTGAATTCAAGTAAAGTCATATTTTTTATGATTTTTTTTTTGTATATTAGTATGATCCGATAGTGATACACAGTTGGTGCGGGCAGGCTGGTACACTGAAATGTATTTTGATATGTTAGTTACACGGTCTATTATATATTAATTGGTCCTTAATTGTTTTGTAATTTGTTGAATTTGACTCAAGTGAAATAGGAAAATTAGCTTTACATCACTGATCCTGTCCTTTGCAAAATAAATGAATCCTTAGAATGTCACATAATTTCCTGCAAATACCATAATAAAAAAAAAAAAGCTAGAGCAACCTCAAACAGGACAGATGAGTGTGCAAACAAAGGGTTTTATTTTCATAAGGATGGTTTATATTAGGACTGAGATTACACAGGGTTAGCGTAAGGGAAGCCTTTGAATAAGACACTACTACCACCAAGCTACAAGTAGGAATACTTACAGCATTTCTAGAATTGATGTTTACTTTCCGTTCTTTGAGCTGGGTCATTTTTTCCACATCATTTGCCTTGGCTGCTTGATGGAATTCCATTTCAGTTTTTAGCACTAGATAAGATAAAATATAGGTGTGAATATTATGCATTGTTATGCATGATTTAACCACTTAAGGACCCGAAGATTTGCCATGTTTTGCAATACGTCACTGCGTCGCTTTAACGGACAATTGCACGGTCGTGCGACAATGTAGACAAACATTGTCCCTTTTTCTCACAAATATAGCTTTCTTTTGGTTGTATTTGATTACCTCTGCGGTTTTAATTTTTTGCGCTATAAACAAAAAAAGGCGTCAATTTAAAAAAAAAAAACAATATTTTGTACTTTTTGCTATAATAAATATCCCAAAAAATGTAATAAAAAAAATGTCTTTATCAGTTTAAACCACTTTGTATTCTCCTACATATTTTTTGTAAAAAAAAACAAGGAATAAGCATTAATTGATTGGTTTGCGCAAAAGTTATTGCGTCTACAAAATAGGTTATAGATTTACGGAATAATTTTTTACTAATAATGTCGTGATCAGCGATTTTTAGCGGGACTGCGACAACTCTGAACTCCCCTGTCAGAACGGGGATCTGTTTGTTTACATTGACAGATCCCGGTTCTGGCTCCTGTGGAGCGATTGCGAGTGGCCAGCAGATATCACGGCCACTGGTCACGTGCATCGGCTGCCCCGCTGAGTGAGTGAGAAACTTATATAGCGCAGCACATGCGAACTGAATCGCCTCTGGGCGCTGCGCCCGCTGTAGCTGTTAAAGTGCCCGCCGCACAGCTACGACGATTTGCAGGAATGAGCCAACCTGCCACTGAATAATGACGGCGGTTGGTCGGCAAGTGGTTAATGATGCTGATATGCTGCAGCTGTATAATAAACTATTATTTCCCATTACCATATTCTGTGCAAATCATTTTAAATCTAAAGTTTAGATATGGCCATTTTTACAGTTACATCTGTCCAGCTTTGATCAATATAAGTATGTATGTGTCATACCTGTTGGATCCCCATGGAAATGGAAAATCTAGTAGAGAGAGAGAGAGAGACTTGTAAAGCGCAACACATGAGAACTGAATTGCCTCTGGGCGCTGTATCCATTTCATGGGTAAGGAACCCCTTGACCTCAGAAGAGATGGGTTTTAATCTTTCTCCTGAAGGCCAAGTGGTCCGACTCCAGTCGGATGGTGGTTGGTAGTGCATTCCACAGGCGAGGTACCTGGACTGCAAATCTTCGATCTCCTTTGGACTTGTATCTGGCTTTGGGTATCTGGAGGAGGTTTTGATTGGTGGATCGCAGAACGCGATTGGGGTTAGGGGCTTTTTAGGGATTGCTGCTAGCTTCTGGGTCCCGTGTCAAGTGGCTGCCCTATTGCTTACTGAACACAGGAGGTCACCTACTAAGCACAAGCACCATTCAGAAAACACTTTTTTTTCTCAATGAATGCAAAATGTTCTCTGATCGAATGAGGTGGATCCCGATTTCCACCTTATCCAATCAGAGAACGCTTTGTCATGTGCAATGGTGTGGCAAAATCTTCCAATGGGGAAGGCCTGGCTCGCAGTCTCCGCTCTAATTCATTCCAAAGGTGTTTTATCAGGTTGAGGTCAGGACTTTGTGCAGGCCAGTCAAGATCCTCCACCCCAAACTCGCTCATCCATGTCTTTATGGAACTTGCTTTGTGCATTGGTCCAAATCATTTTGTGTAGGGGGGATTATGGCGTGGAGTTGTTTTTCAGGGGTTGGGCTTGGCCCCTTAGTTTCAGTGAAGGGAACTCTTAAGGCATCAGCATACCCAGACATTTTGGACAATTTCATGCTCCCAACTTTGTGGGAACAGTTTGGAGATGACCCCTTCCTGTTCCAACATGACTGCACACCAGTGCACAAAGCAAGGTCCATAAAGATAAACAAGATCTAATTTATAGTCCAAGAATATACTTTTCATTTTTAAAGCGGAGTTCCACCCAAAAATGGAACTTCGGATTTAAGTGAAGGTGACCCCCTGACATGCAACATTTTTGTTATGAGTGCTACCTATTTGCCCTCTTTTTTTCACAACTCCCTGGATTCCCTGCATGCTTTGCAGCTTCCATCTGTTCATTTTGTTTACTTTCACTTTATAAGGACTACATATCCCATGGTACCCTACTGCCTGCAAGCAGTGATTCTTGTACTGACTCTGTCTCCTGTAATGCCTCCTCTCAGCACCTCTGTAGTTCAGAAGGCAGGCTCTGTGAAATGTGTGACACAGCAGTGTCTACTCACAGGTGACCCGGCTTTGCTGTGATTTTACAAAGCACATGTCAATAGATTACCTCCGACACTTGCCGATCATCCAGAACACACACAGAACAGGGCTTTGCCTATGTAAACAGTGAGAAAGTAAATAATTTACTTTCCCTGCAAAGCAGGAAATGAAATTGATTACTTCCCCTAGTGAAAGCATGCAAAGAAAAGCAAAGCAAAGTGAACGCAAACACTGGCTAGGCACACATTTAACCCTTTGATCACCCTAGATGTTTAACCCCTTCCCAGCCAGTGACATTAGTACAGTGACAGTGCATATTTTTAGCACTGATCACTGTATTAGAGTCACTGGTTCCCCAAAAAATTGTCAAAACTGTCAGTGTCAGAATGTCCACCGCAAGTTGCTGATCGCCACCATTAGAAGTAAAAAATAAATAAAAAAATAAATATAAATATAAATAAATAAAAATAGCCCATAGTTTGTAGATGCTATAACTTTTGCACAAGCCAATCAACATACGCTTATTGGGATTTTTTTTAACCAAAAATGTGTAGCATATGTATTGGATATGTTTTATATACATACATACATACATACATATATATATATATATATATATATATATAGTGTTTTTTTTTTTGTTTTTTTTTTAAATCGTATGTCTTTTTTTGTTTATAGCGCAAAAAATTAAAAACACATTAGTGATCAATTACCACCAAAAGAAAGCTCTACTTGTGGGAAAAAATTGACTTCAATTTTATTTGGGTACAGCGTCACACGACTGCGCTATTGTCAGTTAGGCCCCTTTCAGACTGAGGCAGGAGCTGCGGTTGCGGTATAACGCCGCTAAATATAGCGGCGCTATACCGCCGTGATTACCATGGGATTCGGCCGCTAGCGGTGCGGTATTAACCCCCGCTAGCGGCCGATAAAGAGTTAATACCGCCCGCAATGCGCCTCTATAGAGGCGCATTGCGGGCGGTATTGCCGCGGTTCCCATTGTTTTCAATGGGAAGGAGCGGTGAAGGAGCGGTATACATGCCGCTCCTCTCACCGCTCCAAAGATGCTGCTGACAGGAGATTTTTTTGTCTCCCGCCAGCGCATCGCCTCAGTGTGAAAGCCCTCGGGCTTTCACATTGAGTCTGCAGTGCAGGAGTTTTTCAGGCGGGATAGCAGCGCTATTTTTAGCGCTTTACCGCCTGAAAAACTCCTCAATGTGAAAGGGGCCTTAAAGTATTGCAGTGTCATATCACAAAAAATGGCCTGGTCATTAAGGGGGTAAACCTTCCAGAGGTCAAGAGGCATTATTAGTCATTAGTCTTATGTTCAAAATAAAGCATTAGACAGAACACAGGATGGACATGATAACATTTTTAATTTGATGAAGGGGTGGATTTTTGGGATTACGTGGATGTTATAAATAAAATAGAATTCTCTCCAGCCGGAAAATATATAAATTGAAGATTTCACTGATTCCTTGAATGCCAATTTTCCACCAAACCATACGATACAGGCAGTCATAAGCTTGTGACGATAAAAATTTAATTACTCCATTAATTTTCTGGTGGGTTATACAGGTCCTAAGACGCTTGCATTTGCTTATCTAGACAACAAAGGGAAATGGGCTCTGTATAAGAAAGCTCTCGTATCAGGTCTAGATTAATCAAAGCTCTGGTTTAACAAGACCAACATGAATGAGTGATCCAGCAGGTTCTGTAACTTTGTCTTGACAGATTATTTGCTTTGCGATGATTTACATCCCCTTAGATTGTAAAGCACTGCAAAATGTCGGTGTCATATAAATCCTGTATAACAATATTATTTATTTACGAAAAACTGTCAAATTTATTCCAGCTTTGAGAATGTGTTCATTTTAAGAAACATGTCTTTTGGAAAGGACTCCATTTTAAAGTGAAATACCTCAGTTGGCAGCAATCAGGTTCAGCTTTGCTGCCCGGGTGTTTAAAGCGAAACTAAAGTCTCAATTGTAAGGATTGCAATCAGGTAGGCTCTTTATTTTAGCTTCCTTTCCCAGAAAAAGCCTATTACGGGAAAATGTGTTGGGTAGAGCTGGATTGGTGTCGTCAATACACACTGGTGCCCTGGCATGTCCCACGGTTGTGCTTGGTGTATCTGTACACCACTTGTGACCCTGTTTCCCCGAAGCTAAGCCCTACCCTGAAAAAAAGACCTAGCGTGATTTTCGGAATGGCTGCAACATAAGCCCTACACCAAAAATAAGCCCTAGTTAAAGTCCTTGTAAAAACATGTAAACTGTTTTGTAAAACGATTATATAATGTGCAGTGTCTCCTTTTGTAAGGTTATTGTGAAAACGCGCCGCTGGGCGTCCACGTGACCTGCCGGACATCTTCTCCTGGCTGACATCAGCGGCCCCTCCCGCTGCAGTGTTTGGAGCGGGGCTGATGTCAGCGGGATCTCGGCCTCTCCCTCTGCAGTATTTGAAGCAGGAAAGAAGAGCTCCGGCAGGTCACGTGAGCACCCAGTGGCTCTGTAAATAAGGTATTATCCACAATAAAGTTACACAAGGAGACACACTACACATTATGGGGCAGATTCACGTACCTCGGCGCATATCTCCGCCGGGCGCAGCGTATCTAAGATACACTACGCCGCTTATTTTTTTTCTTTCGAATCCTCAAAGAATTTGTGCCATAAGTTACGGCGGCATAGTGTATCTTTGGCGGCGTAAGGGCGCGGAATTCAAATGGATGTGATGGGGGCGTGTTTTATGTAAATACGTCGTGACCCAGCGTAAACAATGTTTTTTTTTAATTGCGCATGCGCCGTCCGTGGGGGTATCCCAGTGTGCACGCTCGAAATTAAACCGGAACAAGCCAATGCTTACGACGGTGATGTCGTTCTACGCAAATCCCTATTCGCGAACGACTTACGCAAACAACGTAAAAAATTCAAAAGGCGAAGCGGGAATGACGGCCATACTTAACATTGAGTACGCCTCATAATAGCAGGGGTAACTATACGCCAGAAAAAGCCGAATGCAAACAACGTAAAAAAAAATGCGCCAGCCGGACGTACGTTCGTGGATCGCCGTAACAAGCTAATTTGCATACTCGATGCGGAATTCAACGGAAACGCCACCTAGCGGGCGCCGAAAAAATGCACCTAAGATCCGACGGCGTACTAAGACGTACGCCTGTCGGATCGATCCGAGATGCAGTCGTATCTTGTTTTGTAGATACAAAACAAAGATACGACGCGCAAAATTTGAAATTACGCGGCGTATCAAGAGATACGCCGGCGTAATTCTTTTGTGGATCTGCCCCTATATATTTTTTACAGAATGGATTACATGATTTTACAAGGACTAACCAAGGTTTTGGGATTACAGAATTTCATAATGCTGACTGACAGGGAGAGAAACACTGTGCTGTCTATCATGCTTTAAAGGATCAGGATATTTTTTTTTTCCCAGAAGAAGATGATATGACTGTATTTATATAAATAGATTAGTAGATTATTGTACATACCATGAATAAATAAGACATCCCCTGAAAATAATCCCTAGTGTGTTTTTTGTAGCCAAATAGAATATAAGACCAGGTCTTATTTTTGGGGGAAAACACAGTACTTCTCATATACTGCACTATGAAGCTTTTCCTTTCTTTTGGTTTTAATTGTCCCTTGGCGTAAACGGTGTCTGAGAGCTGCTGGAGCAATTCCTGCATGGAAGGTGGTGTCAATGTGAAACAATTCACATAAAAATGAATAGGTATATCAGCTACAATTGGCGGCTAATACATCGGTTTATAAAAGACAGCCACGCATGTCACCTAGCTATCCCTGATGAAGTCATGTGGTTAGTGAGGATATGTGTGTGGAGGAGCCAGGTGACATCACAGAAGAATACGAGGAATATCGGCAAGTTTGATCTTCTAGATACTGGATTTATTATTGCTCATTTGAATAATTATTATTCAATACAGAATTTATATAGCGCCAACAGCTTGCGCTATATGAATTTGATGTACAAGTGATAGCTATGTGAGTGCAATATTTTACTTTTAATAAATCGGTTGTCTTTTTACATACTACATCATGGCGATTTATTTGTGGTTTTGAGCCCTTATTCACAGAACTTTTTTTCCAAGCAGGTGTGACTGTTGGAACAAAGAGGAGATATTTAAAGATGAAGATCACAGACCATCCCTAGACATCAGATCACCCCCAATATTAGGAAACAAGCATTATTAGACCTATCATATAGGTCTATGAATCAGGTACAGGTACATCCTAAACTCACTGGGCCAGATCCACAGACGAAGTACGCCGGCGTATCTACTGACTACACAGTGGAAACCATTGGTTTCTGTGGACTAAAAAAGCATGCTTGATCTCTTTTATTGTGAGATCATGTCAATCTGACAAGAGGCTTGGATGTGGGGAAGCACTTTGGCACATTGAAGCACGTTTTTTTAGAACAAATTATATATATATATATATATATATATAAAAATAAAACATGAAACAAACAATTGAAATTCTAATAAATATACTAAATAGTTAAAAAGTGATCTCAATCAATACTGTGCAAAATAACAAATAATTTAAAAGACCAAATGCCCTACTGGTCAGTGACGCCAAGAACACAGTGCTGCAAGTCCAAATATATGAATAAGCAAATAAAGTGCCATTTAGTCTAAATAAATATAAGTGCAATATAACTGTTCCAACCAAATTACATCACTCCATAAATCCCGTGCTCCACCTAAAAAAAAAAACAATCACATTTTTATCCAAGGCTTAGCAGTATGTGGCTCCCTGATATTTGTGTTTAAATTATTTGTATTATTTTTTCCACATAAAAAACTTTTACAGACTTTACAAAAACTTTTTTTAAGATTACCAACCATTATAAAGTACACATAAATAAATCCCTGATATTTGTCTCCGAATTAGCCATCAACTTTTGTTGCTCTTCTGAACAAAACGTTTTAATCATGTCCTGCTCCCTGGTGGGGCAAGTTTTCATTCATTAACCACTTGGCAAAATTCAGTGCTCTGGATAGCAAATGTTTTTATTCATCAACGAGCACCTTAACCCCAACCATAATATGGCTGCACTCTGGTGTGATCTTTCACCCGTTGGACATGGCCGATAATAGATCACTGTACTTGAATGTAAAAAATTAATAATAAAAAGAAAGAAAATTTTATAAAAAAATATAAAAAAAAATTATTGCTTTTTTTTTTTTTTTTTTTACATATTGTCACCAGTCTGTTTCCCTGATCAACGCCACATCAGTCATATGATGACGCTATACCTCACGGGTGACAGTATGTAAAAAATTCCAAAAACAGCGGTGATTCAATACCACCAATTGAAATCTCAATTTTGTGAAAAAAATGCTAAAAATGTTCTATGGGTACAGTGTTGCATGACCGTGCAATTGTCATTCAAAGTGCTGAAAACTGAAAATTTGTCTGGGCAGGAAGGGGGTAAAAGTGTCCAGTATTGAAGTGGTTAAGGCACCTGGAGATTAAGAAGTCTGAATTACCGTATATATGGACTTTATTGTTTCACTTATGACAAATGTTTATTTGGTATGGATATTGATCTTATGCACCTATTTTACAAGTATATCAGGCCCCATACACACGAGAGGATTTATCCGCGAATACGGTCCAGTGGACCGTTTCCGCGGATAAATCCTCTCGAGGATTTCAGCGGATTTCTCTGCGATGGAGTGTACTCACCATCGCATTGAAATCCGCGCCGGAATCCTCTGGTGATGACGTGTCGCGCCGTCGCCGCGATTATGACACGGCAACGTGCGCGACGCTGTCATATAAGGAATTCCACGCATGCGTCGAATCATTACGACGCATGCGGGGGATCCCTTCGGACGGATGGATCCGGTGAGTCTATACAGACCAGCGGATGGATTCCAGCAGATAGATGTGTTTAGCATGTCAGCAAATATCTGATCTGCTGGAATCCATCCCAGGGGATAAATATCCGCGGAAACAGATCCGCTGGAGTGTACACACCATAGGATCTATCCGCTGAAACCCATTCGCTGGGATTTTTCAGCGGATGGATTCTATCGTGTGTATGGGGCCTTAGAGTTGAATATTGATTGTTGTTCATACTGCACAAGTATATCTGTATTCAGAGATTCATTTGTATGAATTAAGCATTTAAAAGGGCATGCGCAACTTTTTTTGTACATTTTTATTTTTGGTCCAGTATTCAGGATTTGTTTGGTGCACCAGCTTTTTGGTGCGGTTAAACTGTGCGCAGGTATTATTTTTATTCTCTTTATTGCAGAAGAGATATGCAGTGTCTTCTGCAATAATATTAACCTTGCTACCGGATCGTAGTTTTCTTTAGAATGTACACTAAGATGCACAAGCGCAGTTTAGTTTACATTTCGGCTGTGATCCTATGTGCCAGGGTGACTGAGCTCTCACGCATGTGCAGGAGTAACGTCATGCCAGGCTTACTAATGAAGACAGATGTAGTCCAAAGGGAGCTGGGTAAAAGATGTGAGCACTGGACAGGTGAAAATAAAGAACTGGTAAGTTGCAATATAATAGGTTTTGTTTTTGAGTTTAATAGTGGTTGTAAAGGCAGAAGGTATTTTATCTTAATGCAGCCCTCTGAGATTCTCCTTCCTGATTGGTTGAAACACAACAGCGCTACCATTGGCTCCCGTTGCTGTGAATCAAAGTCAGCAAGCCAATCAGGGGAGAGAAGGGGCAGCACCAGGTTGGAGATCCATGTCTGAATGGACACAGGGAGCGTCAGCTTGGCTCAAATGCCCCCATAGCAAGCTGCTTGCTGTAGGGGCACTGAACAGGGGGGAGGGACCAGGATCACAAAAGAGGGACCCCAGAAGAGGAGTATCCAGGTTGCTCTGTTCAAATCCACTGCACAGATCAGGTAAGTATAACATGTTGTTAACATTATTATACCATTAACATTATTGTAAGTATTAACAGTTTGTTATTTTTATAAAAAATAAAAAAAAGAGACTTTACAATCACTTTAAGCCATACTATGGAGGGAAGTGGGTCTTGTTTTGAGAAGAAATGTACATGCTCTGTAGCACTAGTACTCCATGAAGCTGCAGTAAGCAGTTTTAGAGCAACTTAAAGAGGATCTTCACCCTAGAAAGAAATAAAATTGAAAGCCATCAGTTTCAAATACTGTAGCTGCTGGCTTTTAATAAAAGGACACCTACCTATCTAGAAATTCAGTGCTGTCCTCACCTGGGCCAGTTCTTCACTGGTCTTTGGGCCCACGACATGTTTACAAAGGGAAGCCAACTGTGACGCCTTGCAGCATCAGAGCCGGCTTCTCACTGCCCATGCGCAAGCTGCTCTGTGCTTTGTGAATAATTCCGCAGCCTTTTGGGACCTGCGATGTGTCCTGGCAGGCTGAGGGCAAGGGGGGGGGGGGGGTGAACTTCAGCTCGAAACACCTAGGTTCAAAACTAGGTAACCGTTCCCCCAAATAAATGTATTGGTGGAGGAGGGAGGGAGGGGAGGAGGAAATAATGCAGAATTTGCCCTTTAGGGGCTTTAGGCTCTCTTTATCTGGCAGCTGATTAAAATTTTATAAAGTATTATGCAAGTATCTGCAAATGTATTTATTTCAAGTAATTATTTATTTACGCAGCACTTTACATATTGTGCATTCACATTACTCCCTTCCCTCAAAGAGCTTACACTCTAAAGGGCCCTAGATCACGTATATACATACAAGGGCTATTTTAGGCCGGTCATAGACGGTTTGAATTGAACCAAGTTTTGGCAGGCTAAATGTACCAAAGTTGATCGATCAACTTGGGTACAACCAGAGTGCAAGCAGCTGTTATAGCTGCTAGCAAAAATTACTGTCTTCTCCCGGCGGGGATGGCTTCCCCCACCCCCATCGGGGGTTCAAGAAATTTCCTCTGTCTATGGCTGGCCTTAGGAACCGATTACCCTACCAGCATGTCTTTGGAGTGTGGGAGGAGACCCACACAGGCACAGGAAGATGTAAACTCCATGCAGGCAGTGCCATGGTTGGAATTCAAACCAATGACCTTAGTGCTGCCTGAAGTGCTAACTACTTAGCCACTGTGCTGCCAAGAGAAGATAGAAAGTTGTGGATAGCACAGGAATTTACACTGGATTTTCCCCATGATAATGGCGGATTCCAACTGTCAGGGTGGTTAAAAGCAAGCAACAATAAATAAAGTGTTATGCTGTTATGTACAAAGTAAATAACAAATGTGAAATAAGTCCTTCATTTAAAGTCCTAAAATGATCTCTAAAATGTACGTCCATGTGTGAAGTTCAGTCTAGCAACACCATCACTGGTCTCTGTGCTCAAACCTCCACCACACAGATCTGCTTACCAGGGCCCAAGACCTTAAAATAAAAGAGGTTCTAATATCACTTTAAACACCTCCTAAGCTAATGGATGGCTCTCCAAACCACAGGGCACCCATATTGCAACTGTATCTCCTGTGGCAGTGCAGTGCCCACCAATAGGTGAGAGCAGAAGCCAAACACATGTGAATGGGATCAAAGGACTACGAAAATCACCGCAGCAAGGAGATACGGTTGGACGAATGCCGAGAAGCAAAGCCCTCTCTCCCAGATCTTCCCTCTGCTGATCTCAGAGATCAGTGAAGAGAAGATCGGGAAGAGAGGACTTTGCTTCTCAGCATTCGTCCATCCATCTCTATGGTGCAATTATGCAGAGACAAGGGAGGATATCTAGGAGGTCCGGATCTCTGGCTTGGTTATTGTAAACAAAGTGCATTAGACCACTCTTATTAGGGGGTCCCACATCCTCTGGTAAACGCGGTTATCAATTTTTGGCGTGAGGGATTTTTTCATCCGGATTGCTTGTATGCTATTGCACAGATTGCTCATGAACATTTCTATGGAATTGCACTTTTAGGGACTTGGTTAGATTCTTGGAATAATTTTGTGTTCACTACATGTTTTTCTTTATTTTAGCACTGCACTATTTGCTTTATATTTTATATTACCTACAGTGTGTCAAGTGTCTAGACATTGTGCACAGCTGCTGTTTCATTTGGTTATTTGTTTCCCTGTTTGCGCAGATATACATTTTGTTTTAAAAGGAGATACGGTTGCAATATACTATGCGCCCTGCTGTTAGAGAGCCATCCAGGCTTGTATGAAAGGGTTCAAGCCATCCATTCCCTTGAGAGGAGTTTTAAGCGATATTGGACATCTTTTGTTTTGAGGGGATGGGTTTTGGTTAGCAGATCTGTGTGGTGGAGATTTGAGCACAGAGACAGGTAATTGTGTAGCTATCATTAAACTTTTTTCACATTTGTCATTTACTTTGAACATAATAGAACAACACTTTATGTATCATTTTATTCTGATATCTGTAAATGTGGCTGTAAGGCCCCATACACACGGGAGAATTTATCCGCGAATACGGTCCAGCGTGTACACACCATCGCATTGAAATCCGCGCCGAAATCCTCTGGCGATGACGTGTCGCGCCGTCGCCGCGATTATGACGCGGCGACGTTGTCATATAAGGAATTCCACGCATGCATCAATTCATTACGACGCATGCGGGGGATCACTTCGGACGGATGGATTCGGTGAGTCTGTACAGACCAGCGGATCCATCCGTTGGGATGGATTCCAGCACATGGATTTGTTGTGCATGTCAGCAAATATCCGATCTGCTGGAATCCATCCCAGGGGAGATTTATCCGCGGAAAAAGATCCTCTGGCGTGTACACACCATAGGATCTATCCGCTGAAACCCATTTGCTGGGATTTATCTGCGGATGGATTCTATGGTGTGTACGGGGCCTTACTTTTAATTTTAATTTAATTTTGATAATTCTCACTGATTAAATTTAAGCACTAAAATGCAGGTTTTAGTTTTTATAAAAGCAAACAATGTCATCAAGGCAAACATGCTTGAATTTTTGACAAAGGTGTTAAAATAGTGAATAAATTAGCAATTTCTAGCATGCAAAAATTTTTCAGCATTTTGAAAATGTCTTCATAACTGATCATTCTCTTTTTTATGGAGACAATTTAGCCAACCATTAAACGGCCATATGCTATATTGTACCTTTGGTCAAGCTGTGGGACATTTGATACGATTTGAAAAGGAAGGTCGTGTTTCTCACCTCCCTGTTTTCCATTATAGGATCAACTTGTATAAACTCAAGTACAAAACATTTACATGTAAGTGTATTAAAGAATTCTTTGAATGCGACTTACATATCTCATGATCTTCCGATGGAGGTAGAGTTGTGGTTTTATTCCGAACGGTTTGTACCAGGCCCGTGACAGTACCATTGACAGTGTTGGTGACATTACCCAGCTTCTTTTGTGCAGTGCTCCCAAATCCAGCAACAACTCCCACCATTCCATCTCTCTTTGCCAAGTTTTCCCAATCTATCATCTTTAGTGATTTCTTTATGCAGTGATAATCTTGCAATCCTCATAAAACCAGGTGACAGCGTGCTTAATTAACAGTCTTCATAGTCCTTTCCCAGCTGTTCTTTTCTATGCAGAGCGTTGTGCAATGTAACACTTTCTGCTACTTGTGTACAGTTTTTCATGTGAGAGTAGGGCTGGGTTGCCGATCAGGTCTCTCCTCCCTGACTATGTTGTCACTGTCATTACGCAGGAATGCCTGTGTGCTAAAGGACTCCCCTGCAGGTACACCCAGATCAAAATGACTCATTTCTGCCTTCTGTAAACTTTTAACTCATTAGACTTGTCTTAGCTGCTTGTTGCAAAGCAGGTGCAAGGAAAAGGGTAAAAGGTTAGATCATTTATGATTTATGTAAATGCAAATGTTGGTATTCAGCCGTTTGATACAGATGTATTGTTACAGGTACACTCAAAGTCAGCCCACAGCAAAAAAGGCACAGGAGAACCTCTACGCATCTGAGCTGCTACTAAAGACCCATCCCTATTTCCAGTCACTCAAGTCCCAGTGCTGGCTGCTGTCAACAACCATGTAGCTCACCATTGCATATGGATGTACATGTTGGAAAAAAAATTAAAGGTCAAGAGTCTCATCATTGGGCTGAACGATCAGCAATCTTTATATATGGGTACCCTAATTTTTACCTCTCCTCTTTCGTGACCCTAATATACGGTACTTAATAATATCTCAGCAAACATGATGCAGAACATTACTCTGTTTTCCTAGAAAGTCCCATGGGCCAAAGGTGGTTTTAAATGACCTACAAAAAACAAGCAGTGCTGAAGATTTGGAAATGTATGGGTTATTTTCCAAAAAATATCATGTGCTCCTAAGGGGTCTTTTTATATAAAATAAAAAATCCATGCATATTGCTATCTTAGATGTTCTAGTTTATTAACTTGAATCATCCTATTTCAATTTATTTTGACTATCTTCCTTCTTGTCTATTTAGTGTTAATTTATTTGCAATCAGTTAGGGTTGTGGTATTTCGCTGTACATTGATAGAGCTTTTGGTGTTCTCAAAACAGTCAAGTCTATTTGCCCTACCTTCTTTTGCAAATGTTTATTTTGCCATTGTGCTGGCTTTTCTTCAATGCATGCAAAACTTAAGCACACAAGTGCAACAGAATCCGTTAGCCATTCCTTAAGCAACCATCTGTACTTGCAGTCCAAAAAATATTAGCACACATTTTAATTACTACAGGCATTTTTTTTTATAGCATTTTTAAGGTGGTTACAATCCAAGGTCCTCATCTCACATACATATGCATGTCTTTTGGGAATGGGAAAAAACCCACACAAGTGTCAGGAGAACATGCAAACTCCATGCAGATAGTGTGTCAGGACTAAGATCCAAACCAATGACCCCAGTGTTACAGAGCTAAGAGCTAACCACCAACCGACCGTGCTACCCTATTACATAGAATTTAAATTCATTGGGTAAGCACCTGAAATTAAAAAAAGTTGTTACATGTTCTGCATTCTAATAGCACAAACAGAATGGCTAAATATGTATTTATTTCATTAATTTATATGTAGCGGATTGCTCCTGTTGGGCAGGCGCTGCTTTAAATTTAGAGGAGAGTCTGAGTGTTAGTTGATTCAGACACATATAATTTTGACTAAATTTAGCCTCTGTTTCAGCCATTGCTGTGCTGGGAGTAACCACCGTTGTTTGCCTGGGGGTGTTATTATCACTCCAGGCCAAATGGTGGCAGCAGCTCAGTCAGGGTGCTATTGGGTGTCCCCCTCGGCAGCCAATCAGTGGGGGTTGATCGTCCCGCTGTGCATGCTGGAGAGGGGTACTTAAGGAACAGACGTAGTTGGACCGACCTTGTGGCACTCCTGGCAGCGGGTGCGTGCTCCTGTAATCCTGGCTCTGGGACTATGTTGGTCCGGGGTTGTGATCTGTTTAAGTAGGCCCAGTAGTCAGACTGGGTCTGCTCTTTCAAGGTGATCCTGTGCTGTCCGTCCTGGAGGGAGGATGAAGGACCTATCTTGGAGAGGACCATGCAAGAGGCTGGTATCTCGGGAGACAGGGCCGCTGATAGGGCAGTACAACCAGCCCTCTTGTACCGGGCCCTATCAGATCACCAGGGGGGCCTGGACAGCTTTATAGTGTATTTCATTCAAACCCAAAAAAAAAAAGGCTAAATAAATTATACCCCCGCTTCTACTGGCTTTGGGGGTGTATAAATATATATTTCCTGGGCCCCATAACGTGATCAGAGGGGCTCAGGAGGTGGGTGCTGAGGAGGGACTACGTTTCCATTTTCGGGCAGAGGTACACAAACCTGTGCCCAACCGCATGCTTTAGAGTTCCGGCCACTCTTCCCTGGTGGTTGGCGGAGTGATCCTTACAGTGATTTAACTGCTCCGCTCTTTCAAGGACTGATATGAGCCAGCTGACAGGGAGGGAATTGAAAAATGAATCTTGGCGGCGGTGGAGGGTGGCGTGGCACGCACTGGGCAGCACATAGTGAGTGAAGTGTTCATGTAATCTTAGCAGAATCGTCCAAAGCGTCACAGTGCTTTATGATAATCATTCACACAGCACACAAGGTGCTCCATGGCTCTATCACAGTTTGTCACATGGCTGTTGTCTGCTGACTTTGTTACTTTATGGACGTACTGTGTTACAGATTGTAGCACAGCACAGCCATAGCACACAACAGCATGTGGTACACTGTGAGAGCCATGGAGCACCTTGTGTGCTGAGTGAATGATTATCCTAATGCTATAATGCCTCATGCACACAATACGTTTAAAGAACGCCCCTCCTTTTGGCAGCAGCCTTTTGCCAGAAAAAAACACCTGACGCTTGTAAAAATGTCTAACGCCTGTACAAGCGTTTAGGATGATTTACAGGCGTCAAGCACTTGGGCGTTCATTTCATTGGCCAGAACAATAATTTATTCTGGCCATTGAAATGAATTAATGTTCAAGTGCTAAACGTGCCTAGTGTTAATACGCATTTAGGCACGTTTACATGCGTCTAACGTTTTTTCAGCCAAAACACTGCTCCTGTTTTAAAACGCAGCTGAGGCTATGCTGCAAGCATTGTGGAAAAATATATACACATATATATAAATACATATATGTATATGGCGGATGATGGACTTTGAAGGCGTAATGAGTTAAAAAATTGAATATTTATTGACAAAAATACATAAGAATCATTGAAAAACATAAAATTCATAAATAAAGCCGTTCCTAAGAATGCCTAAAAATACAAAAACGCTAGCATGACAAAACACCTATAACATATGGGTACAATACAAAGATAAGGGTTCAAGACTAGCAACCACTTCCTAGTAGTAGTTAAAACAAAACCCTTGAAGTTTGCAGGAGGTGAAATGTCATACGATGCTCAGCCCGACATGTTGCACGTTGAAAAAACGCTTCTTTAGGAGCTTAAAGCAAATTATTCCAAATGTGGAAGATAGGAGAAAAATATGGGCAGAGGACGTATCAGTAATAGTAATAAAAGCGGACAGAAACAAGGGATGTATAGTCCTTTTCTTGCTCCAGATAAATCCAGTTCACATAAACATAAACTTTGGTAGGGATCCGTAGTTTGGATATTACCCAGCAGTTTAATGTAGGTGGAGGGACATTCAGAAAAGATCCGCTTACTAGTGGGTACTGGAAATTATCAGGTTCATGGAGTAGAAGTAAATATTCCCATTGGTTGGAAAACTATGGGACATACTTCTCCAAGTACAGCATCGTTAGTGGTGTTGGAACTAGAGGTAGACCGATATGGGTTTTTCTCTGGCCGATACCGATGCCGATATTTCAAAATTGGGGCGGCCGATGGCCGATATTTTAGGCCGATTTTTGCGGCCGATATTTTAGGCCGATTTTTTATTTTTCATTATCTCAGAAAATCTAGGTTGGGGAGGAGGTTATTGTTTAGGGTGGAGAGGTGGAGTTCAGCCTATCAGTGTCCATCAGTGCCCACCAATGCAGCTCACCAGTGTAGCCTATCAGTGTCCATCAGTGCCTCCTCATTAGTGTCCACCAGTTCAGCCTGTCAGTGCAACCTCATCAGTGCCTACCAGTTCAGCCCATTAATGCCACCTCATAATTATTAAAAAATAAAAAAAATACAAGTCATTAGTCATTTTAAGGAGGGGGGTACAGAGAGGTGGTTGTGGAGGAGGGGGGTACAGAGAGGTGGTTGTGGAGGAGGGGGGTACAGAGAGGTGGTTGTGGAGGAGGGGGGTACAGAGAGGTGGTTGTGGAGGAGGGGGTACAGAGAGGCTGGCTGGCTGTAAAGCCACCTCTCTGTACCCCCCTCCTCTACAGCCACCTCTCTGTACCCCCCTCCTCTACAGCCACCTCTCTGTACCCGCATCCTCCACAGCCATGTGTTGTGGAGAGGGGTGGATGGGGATGCATTGTGGAGAGGGGTGGGTGGAGATGCATTGTGGAGTGGGATGGATGGTGCTGGGCGTGGGTGGGGATGCGTTGCGGTGATGCGTTGTGGAGAGGGGTGGGTGGGAATGCGTTGTGGAGAGGGATGGGTGGTGCTAGGCGTGGGTGGTGGTGCGTTGCGGAGAGGGATGGGTGGTGGTGCGTTGCGGAGAGGCATGGGTGGTGCGTTGCGGAGAGGGATGGGTGGTGCTAGGCGTGGGTGGTGGTGCGTTGCGGAGAAGGATGGGTGGTGGTGCGTTGCGGAGAGGCATGGGTGGTGCGTTGCGGAGAGGGATGGGTGGTGCGTTGCGGAGAGGGATGGGTGGTGCGTTGCGGAGAGGGATGGGTGGTGCGTTGCGGAGAGGGATGGGTGGTGCGTTGCGGAGAGGGATGGGTGGTGCGTTGCGGAGAGGGATGGGTGGTGGTGGTGGGTTGCGGAGAGGGATGGGTGGTGGTGGTGGGTTGCCGAGAGGGATGGGTGGTGGTGGTGCGTTGCGGAGAGGGATGGGTGGTGCGTTGCGGAGAGGGATGGGTGGTGCGTTGTGGAGAGGGATGGGTGGTGCGTTGCGGAGAGGGATGGGTGGTGATGCGTTGCGGAGAGGGATTGGTGGTGGTGCTTTGCGGAGAGGGATGGGTAGTGCGTTGCGGAGAGGGATGGGTGGTGCGTTGTGGAGAGGGATGGGTGGTGGTGGTGCGTTGCGGAGAGGGATGGGTGGTGCGTTGCGGAGAGGGATGGGTGGTGCGTTGCGGAGAGGGATGGGTGGTGCTTTGCGGAGAGGGATGGGTGGTGCGTTGCGGAGAGGGATGGGTGGTGGTGCGTTGCGGAGAGGGATGGGTGGTGCGTTGCGGAATCGGCCGATTCCTTCTCAAAAATCGGCCTATGCCGATGTCACAAAAACGGCCAAATATCGGCCGATATATCGGTCGACCTCTAGTTGGAACCACACAAGTCCTCCACCCGTAATGACAGTCTCAGCGTGCATAGGAGCTGAGAATCGTATGACATTTCACCTCCTGCAAACTTCAAGGGTTTTGTTTTAACTACTACTAGGAAGTGGTTGCTAGTCTTAAACCCTTATCTTTGTATTGTACCCATATGTAATAGGTGTTTTGTCATGCTAGCGTTTTTGTATTCTTAGGCATTCTTAGGAACAGCCTTATTTATGAATTTTATGTTTTTCAATGATTCTTATGTATTTTTCTCAATAAATATTAAATTTTTTTAACTCATTACGCCTTCAAAGTCCATCATCCGCCATATACATCAATGTATTTATATATATGTGTATATATTTTTCCACAATCTAAGTTATCGGGACGTGGCACTGTATACTTTTTTTATTCATATCCACAGTTCCACTCTGTGATGATCTGATTTGTTATTTCATATGCTGCAAGCATGTCTTTTTCAACACGTAAGCACATTTCTGGCTGGAGACAGCAGTCAGGAGTGTGTGTATACTTGTAAAGGCAGCTATCAGTTTTCATGTGGAAGTAATCGAGCAGCTCTGAAATCACCTGATTACTTCCACATTCATTGCACCATATGTCCCCCCCTGCAACCTTTGACACTGGGTCAGAGGTGGGGCCAGGGGTGGGGTTGAGGGCGGAGTCAAAGGGGGCCCCATCAGGTAGGCTGTACGGGACCCCATGATTTTTAACAGCGGCCCTGTCGGGAGAGGCCTGGAAACTTAATCGAAGGATGCACCACATACTGAGAGGCTTGATGGTGATTGCCTATCAGACTGGAGTTCTACAGAAGTTAATCTGGAGAGATCCGGGTGCTGAATCCTTTGTTAGGGGATTCTGGACCAAAAGTGTCTCCATTCAAAGGAAGGTCTGTGGCAGAGACTGTACTTTGTTCCGTGCACCACTCTGGATGCTAGGCCGGTGAGAGGGACCTATCCGGGTGCGCAAATCCCACTCTGGCTAGAGTGGCGACAAGAACTGTGTTGCTGGAAGCAGGAGTGCTTCCGGATTGAAATTACGCACCTGAACCTATCTACCTGTTTACCCTTCCACCTCTTCAACCACTTCTTCTTTATTACCAAGTTCTGAAAAATAAATCTTAGAAAAGAAGTGTAAAGTGTGGACATTGAACTTTTCCAACACTCATCTACTACCCTGGACGGCAATGAGAAAGAGGTAACATGCCGCCCGAAAATATTCAGCAGCTCCTTCGGGGGTAGTGCTACATATACAATCCAAATTATAATAGATATAGTACAATTAAAAAAAGTGTAGTGTCTTTTGAACACACGACTTGATATTGATTGAAAAGTATGCAAATGCCGTGGATTATAACTTTATAACTGGAGTCAACTGTTCTTTAACCACTTAACCCCCGGACCATATTGCTGCCCAAAGACCAGAGTACTTTTTGCGATTCGGGACTGCGTCGCTTTAACAGACAATTGCGCGGTCGTGCGACGTGGCTCCCAAACAAAATTGGCGTCCTTTTTTTCCCCACAAATAGAGCTTTCTTTTGGTGGTATTTGATCACCTCTGTGGTTTTTAGTTTTTGCGCTATAAACAAAAATAGAGAGACAATTTTGAAAAAAATGAATATTTTTTACATTTTGCTATAATAAATATCCCCCAAAAATATATAAAAAAACATTTTTTTTCCTCAGTTTAGGCCGATACGTTTTCTTCTACATATTTTTCGTAAAAAAAAAAATCGCAATAAGCGTTTATTGATTGGTTTGCGCAAAAGTTATAGTGTTTACAAAATAGGGGGTATTTTTATGTCATTTTTATTATATTTTTTTTACTAGTAATAGCGGCGATCAGCGATTTTTTTTTCCGTATTGCGACATTATGGCGGACACTTCGGACACTTTTGACACATTTTTGGGACCATTGGCATTTTTATAGCGATCAGTGCTATAAAAATGCATTGGATTGCTATAAAAATGCCACTGGCAGTGAAGGGGTTAACACTAGGGGGCGAGGAAGGGGTTAAGTATGCCTGGGTGTGTTCTTACTGTGGGGGGGGGGTGGCCTCACTAGGGGAAACACTGATCCTCGGTTCATACATTGTATGAACCGAAGATCAGCATTTCCCCTGCTGACAGGACCGGGAGCTGTGTGTTTACACACACAGCTCCCGGTCCCCGCTCCTAGTGGCGGCTGGGAGAGAGGACGTCATACTACGTGCTCTCGCCCAGCCGAGCCAACTTGCCGACGTATAACGGCGGTGGGCGGTCGGCTAGTGGTTAATCAATGAGTAAGGTCTTCCTGCCAGTCCAAACAAAGTGTAATATGGGGAAATCAAAAAATATTTTAGAGGGCCTCAAAATACTGTGTTTCCCCAAGCCCGGGTCTTATATTAATTTTGGCAACCAAAAACACACTAGGGCTTATTTTCGAGGGATGTCTTATTTATTTACAGTATGTACGATGATCTTACAAATCACCCTAAAAAAAAAAAAATCCTGTTCCTTTAAAAGGATGATAGATTGCATAGTGCTTGTGCTATGTCATTTATCCATCTCCTGTGTCCCCTGTCTTCTCCCCCTCCCCGTCAGGTCAGGAGTCTGTATTTTGACATAAAAACATCTTAAAATCCTCATAGAATTCTGTATGTGTTTTGCCAGCATGGGGTGCGTGTCTCCCTTTGTAATTGTTTTATATAAAATACTTTTGTTACAGCTCCCCTGGGTGACACATGGTCTGCTTGAGCTCTTCTTCTCCACTCCGAGATCCCCGCTGACACCAGCCCGCTCTGTGCACTGAAGAGGGAGGGACCGCATATGTCAGCCGGGAGGAGAGCAGAAGAGGGAAGAGCCGATATCCCTGCTGACATCAGCCCGCTCCGTGCACTGAAGAGGGAGGGGCTGCAGACGTCAGTCAGGAGTAGAGAAGACCTCTAACAAGTCTATAAATAAAGTATTTTGTACAATGCAGTTACAAAGGGAGACAAGCACACCTTATAGCGGTGTAATCGTTCTGCAAGGTGGATAAAACATTTTTAAACAAACTTTACTAGGGCTTATTTTTGGGGTAGGGCTTATATTGCAGCCCTCCCAAAAATCCTGCTAGGTCTTATTATCGGGGAAATACGGTAAGAGTTGCTGAGCTCAGACTGGGAGTGGTTGCCGAGGGTTAATATGAAGAAAACCACCGCTTTCTAAAAACTAAAACTGGAAACTAATTGAACATGTTCTTCACTCGCTGCACAGTAATTGAAACACCATGGGGTAGATTTAGGCTGGGTTTACATATGCTGCGCCCACAGTTCACAGCATGGGGTGCAGTGCGTCCCTGTTCACCGAATCAGGTGCAAATCAGATCGGAATTTCTGCCTAAATTTGCACCTGAATTGGAACCAAAGACGCACAGGACCCTTTTTAAATGTGGACCGCAATCCCTCCCGGAGCTGTGTGAACTGGCTCCATTGAGAGCCAGTCACACTCTCCTGTAATGCAAATCCAATTCGAATATGTGTGAAACTGGCCTTACTAAAACTGGAGAGTGCAAAACCTGGTGCAGCTGTGCATGGTAGCCAATCAGCTTATAACTTCAGCTTGTTCAATTAAGCTTTGACAAAAAAAACTGAAAGCTGATTGGTTTCTGTGTAGAGCTACACCAGATTTTGCACTTCGTCGTTTTAGTAAATCTCCCCCAAGTCTTATTGTAACAATGTTTTGTGGACACATGAGACAGCTTTTGAACATTTTGGTAATCGCACATTATACTGTATTTTATTAATAAAACTAAATACCAGCATCAAAAACCTAATTTCAACTGTAACACATAGTTCATATAGTATAATGTCTAATGCACACTGATGTTTAATAGCTTAAAAGGCGTCAAGTGTAAAACCCCCGGAGCCTTTTGCATGCTTGTGTCCTATTTCCCAAGTGTGGAACTTCTGTGTTTAGTGAAATGAGCCGCATGTATGGGTAAACACTGATGCAGAACTGATTGGTGTTTACACGAGTACAGCTACAGTGAGGAAAATAAGTATTTGAACACCCTGCTATTTTGCAAGTTCTCCCACTTGGAAATCATGGAGGGGTCTGAAATTGTCATCGTAGGTGCATGTCCACTGTGAGAGACATAATCAAAAAAAAAAATTCCAGAAATCACAATTTATGATTTTTTTAACTATTTATTTGTATGATACAGCTGCAAATAAGTATTTGAACACCTGTCTATCAGCTAGAATTTTGACCCTCAAAGACCTGTTAGTCTGCCTTTAAAATGTCCACCTCCACTCCATTTATTATCCTAAATTAGATGCACCTGTTTGAGGTCATTAGCTTCATAAAGACACCTGTCCACCCCATACAATCAGTAAGAATCCAACTACTAACATGGCCAAGACCAAAGAGCTGTCCAAAGACACTAGAGACAAAATTGTACACCTCCACAAGGCTGGAAAGGGCTACGGGGAAATTGCCAAGCAGCTTGGTGAAAAAAGGTCCACTGTTGGAGCAATCATTAGAAAATGGAAGAAGCTAAACATGACTGTCAATCTCCCTCGGACTGGGGCTCCATGCAAAATCTCACCTCGTGGGGTCTCAATGATCCTAAGAAAGGTGAGAAATCAGCCCAGGACTACACGGGAGGAGCTGGTCAATGACCTGAAAAGAGCGGGGACCACCGTTTCCAAGGTTACTGTTGGTAATACACTAAGACGTCATGGTTTGAAATCATGCATGGCACGGAAGGTTCCCCTGCTTAAACCAGCACATGTCAAGGCCCGTCTTAAGTTTGCCAATAACCATTTGGATGATCCAGAGGAGTCATGGGAGAAAGTCATGTGGTCAGATGAGACCAAAATATAACTTTTTGGTCATAATTCCACTAACCGTGTTTGGAGGAAGAAGAATGATGAGTACCATCCCAAGAACACCATCCCTACTGTGAAGCATGGGGGTGGTAGCATCATGCTTTGGGGGTGTTTTTCTGCACATGGGACAGGGCGACTGCACTGTATTAGGGAGAGGATGACCGGGGCCATGTATTGCGAGATTTTGGGCAACAACCTCCTTCCCTCAGTTAGAGCTTTGAAGATGGGTCGAGGCTGGGTCTTCCAACATGACAATGACCCGAAGCACACAGCCAGGATAACCAAGGAGTGGCTCTGTAAGAAGCATATCAAGGTTCTGGCGTGGCCTAGCCAGTCTCCAGACCTAAACCCAATAGAGAATCTTTGGAGGGAGCTCAAACTCCGTGTTTCTCAGCGACAGCCCAGAAACCTGACTGATCTAGAGAAGATCTGTGTGGAGGAGTGGGCCAAAATCCCTCCTCCAGTGTGTGCAAACCTGGTGAAAAACTACAAGAAACGTTTGACCTCTGTAATTGCAAACAAAGGCTACTGTACCAAATATTAACATTGATTTTCTCAGGTGTTCAAATACTTATTTGCAGCTGTATCATACAAATAAATAGTTAAAAAAAATCATACATTGTGATTTCTGGATTTTTTTTTTTGATTATGTCTCTCACAGTGGACATGCACCTACGATAACAATTTCAGACCCCTCCATGATTTCCAAGTGGGAGAACTTGCAAAATAGCATGGTGTTCAAATACTTATTTTCATCACTGTATGTACAACCATTCTCCTGTATTTGTGACTGTTCACACCCCCACATGGGTTCGAGAAATCACCTGGAAGTCCTGGGAAGGACTTTAGGCTAATAAATGTTCATGTGCATAAGAATTAAAATGGTGTGTTTCTGCTTTGCTGTCTTGGGGCCCTAATGACTTGCAGTTATTAAGGGACCGAATTAGGGCAACAGTAATCTTAACTGAAAATAAGCTACTTGCACAGCATGATATTATAAAAAACACAATAGTAAACCAGCAACATAGTGCCTCTAAAAGAAATCTATATTTTTAAATAAGCAAGTCTGAGTCCCTGCTTTCTAATGAATGTAGTACGATTTGAGGCAGCCTATTCACAATCCACCTATTCACAAGGGTTCAAAAACCGTTTGGGTAAAGTCATACCCTTGCTTTCTTTTATTTCTTGCTGTGAGATCTGTTTGCTAGGGTTCGTCTGCTTTCTTGGATTTTGGAGTGTTCCGAATTCTACCGTTTCACTATTTATAGTACAAAATAAATAAAAACTCCAAAAAGGCAGCGTGAAGCCACCTCCCACTATGATCACAACAATTATTCAACCCCTGGTACACATTCTAGAGTTCACAAACAAAATAACAAAAGTTTTTAACTCCCCAGTATCTACCAGTAAGTAAAATATCTAATTTTGGTGGACTAAGGATTTTTAATAAGTAATACAGTCTTGCTCATATTACAGTGGGTATAGAAAATAATCACCCTCTTTAAAATAATCACAATTTGTTGCTTTGCAGCTTGAAAGGAAGACAGACATGGCTTTTGTTTTATCCAGCTGTATTTACTCAGTGCAACTTATAACATCCAAGTGAGCCCATGTTCACATTGGCCCGTTTTGACATGCAATTTGGCCCGCTTTTGTCAGCAAAGTCCGAATTGGTGTGAAGCCGACTTTGTGGCGCCGCACCGATTCCCAAAAGTAGTTCCTGTACTACTTTTGGCGACTTCGGGGGCGATTTGAATAGACATCTGTGCATGAACCCGCACAGATGTCTGTCAAATCACCCCCGAAGTCAGACTGCATTGCTGGTTTGAAATCATGTGAGTTCAGCTGAACGAGCAAAGTATCAAACCTGCCCTCAATGTGAACCTGGGCTTAACATATAACACCAACATGTCAGATTTTTTTTTTTGTAATTCAAAAACAGAATCACGGAGTTGAAAAAAGGATCACACCTTCCCTAAAATCACTTGTAAGCTCAATGAGGTGTATCTATCTAATCATCTTCTCAATGGCACACAAAGGCATTTGACTTGCAACTGTTATCAGCGGTGGTCATTTTGATTAGCTCAGCATGAAAAGAGCTTTCCTGGAGCATTTCAGTCCCTAGTCGTGCAACTGAAGCAAACAATCAACTATGGATGAAGATCTCCGGGAAAAAGTTGTGGACAGTCACAAGTCAGGAGACGGCTACAATTTTTTTTTTTCAAAGCAGTGAAGTCTATTAAAAATAAGTGGAAGGTATTAAGTACAACACAGATGCTCCCTGGATCAGGACATTACTCCAAACTCTAAAGCGCCAGGAGGAAACTGGTCAGGCCTACAGCAACTCTGAAGCAGTTGGAGGAATTTATGACAAAGAGTGGTCATTGTATACGTGCGACAACAATATAACAAATTCTCCATAAATGTGGCTTGTATGGGACGGTTGCAAGAAAAAAAGGACACTCCTCAAATGAGGCTACATGCAGTCACCACTGCGTTTTGCCAAAACGCACCTTGAAGATTCTGAGGTCACATGGAAAAAAGGTGTTCTGGTTAGATGAGACTAAAATGTTATTATTTGGCCTCAACACCAAAACATATGTCTGGCGGAACCCCATCCAAATAACACCATTCCTACAATAAGGCCGGGTTCACACATATGCAATTTGAATGTGGGTTTCCACGCATTCAAATATGCATGACAGGAGAGTGTGACTGGCTCTCAATGAAGCCGCTTCACACAGCTGCGTGGCGGCTGTGGTCCGCATTTAAAAAGAGTCCTGTGAGTGTTTGGTTTCTGATTCACGTGCAAATTTAGGCAACAATTAGGACTAGATTCACACCTGAATCGGTGAACAAGGACTCACTGGACCCCATCCTGTGAACCGTGGCCGCAGCATATGCAAACCCAGTCTAAAGCATGGAAGTGGTTATGCCCTATTATGGGGGTGTTTCTCTACAGCAGGGACTGACGCACTTGTCAGATAGAAGGAAAAGTGGATGGGACAAAATACTGCAGTCCACAAACGATCACTATTAAATTTAACTGAACTTGAGCAGTTCTGCAAAGAAGAGTAGGCAAACATTGTAAAGTCTAGGAGCCGGATTCAGGTAGATCGGCACATTTTTAGGCGGGCGTAGCGCATCTCATATGCGCTACGCCGACGTAAAGCAGAGAGGCAAGCACCCAATTCACAATGCAAATGCTCCCAACGTTGCGCCGGCGTAACGTAAATTCGTCGGCGTAAGCACGCCTAATTCAAAGTAGGTGGAAGGTGGGCGTGACCATTTAAATGAAGCGTGACCCCATGCAAATGATGGTCCAAACGAACGGCGCATGCTCAGAATCACGTTGAATATACTCCCTAAGATACGACGGCTCAATGCCTACGACGTGAACGTAACCTACGCCCAGCCCCATTCACGTACTACTATGTAAACGACGTAAAATACGACGGCTCTTCCCTGGTCAATACCTTAACATGACTACACCTGCTTTATGTGGCTTAACTAAACGCCGGACGTAAGCCTTACGCAAACCGTGTATATTATGCGCCGGGCGCAAGTACGTTCCTGAATCGCTGTATCTCCCTCATTTGCATATTTGCAATGAGGCAGCCAGCGTAAATATGAGCCCAAGATACGCCGTCGTAGGAAAGTTACGTCGGTCGGAGGAAACCTATTTTCAGGCGTATCTAGTTCTATGGGCACGGCGCATAGATACGACGGCGCACATTGACACTTACGCGGCGTATCTGTAGATACCTCGGCGTAAGTGCTACGTGAATCCAGGCCTAGATGTGCAAAGTTAGTAAAGACATATCCCAACAAACTAAAGGCTGTAATTAAAGCAAAAGGTGGTTTAACAAAAGACTGACACAAGGGGTGATCCTTTTTCCAACTCAGCTATTCTGTTTTTAAATGTTTTCTGACATGTTGGTGTTATGTCTTTTGTTATAAGTTGCTCCGAGTAAATACAGCTGGATGAAACAAAACTATTTCTGTCTTAATTTCAGACTGCAAAGCAACAAAAGATTATTATTTTAAAGGGGAGTGATTCTTTTCTATACCCACTGTATAATATGTAAACTATAATATAGGTAAAATTACCAATATAATGGCTAGCCAGTCCCACTCTGAGCTACAAAACAGAGAAAAATAAATTAAGTACATCTTGTATAATAATTATATACTTAAAGTGGTTGTAAAACCTGTACACCACTTTTCACTACAGGTAAGCCTATAATAAGGCTTACCTGCAGCTATCGTGGATATCTCTTAAACCTGCACGGTTTAAGAGATATCCCCTGTATCAGCATGTGCCGACGTCATTGGCACATGCACACTGATGCAACAGCTCATGCGTGTCGTTGCTTCAGCTGACGTTCTGTTCCCGGCGACTACAGAAAGTTCCGTCTATCACAGGCGGAGCTGGTGTAGGAGGTGGGACCCTGTTACAGCGGCGCTGAAGAATTCAGATGCAAACTCCATGACACAGCGGGAGATACTCGCTGTGTGAACTAGGCACTGGTGAGTCTGTATTGGGCACAGTCTGAGGGGCTCAGAGTCAGCATTGATGGGCAAAGACTTAGGGGCTCAGAGTCAGCATTAATGGGCACAGACTGAGGGGCTCATGATTGATGGGCGCAAACTGAGGGGCTGCATTGATGGGCACAGACTGAGAAGCTTAGGATGGATGGGCACAGACTGAGGGGCTTAGGATTGATGGGCACAGACTGAGGGACTTCAGAATAAGTGAAATAATAAAAGAGGTGAGTATATTTTTAGTTAACACATTTTCATACAGAATAATAAATGTTGTAAAACTTGGAGGCTATATATATATATATATATATATATATATATATATATATATATATATATATATATGTTCTGTCCTATGCCCAATACCATTTATACAACCTACACTTGTCATTCTAACGGCATCTGTAATGTTGGAATCTTTTTCTCGAAAGAGTTAAAAAAAATAAGCCGTTTATTCTTACAGTGGACTCTTTTTACTTATGTATTTTTATACCAGTTCGTATAGTTTATATACTGTTTTTGTGTCGGTTTGCAAAATTAAAGAGGGCCGGTCTGGATAAAGTCCATGCCAAATTTTTGTCCCAGTCCAGCCCTGGTGGGTGGTATAAGTAAACACAGCACCGTGCTGAACAAATGTTATCATAACCAATATTTACCCTAAAGGAGTATTTCCTTTTCTTTGGAAATGCAAAACTTGAACATGAAGCCATTATACTCACTGTTCAGAAGTGCTGCAGGTCTCTTCTAATTTCTAGAGGTGCAGATACTCAAAAATGTAAGTTATTGCTTTAACCACTTCAAGCTATTGCTTTAAACTCCTCCAGAAGTTTTACTCCCTTCATGGCCAGAGCATTTTAACACTACTTTAACTGGCAATTGCAAGGTCATGCAACACTGTACACAAATATAATTTATATACTGTTTTTCACACAAATAGATCTTTCTTTTTATGATATTTGATTACCACCGGTTTGTTTTTTTGCGATATAAACAAAAAAAGACTCAACATTTTGGAAAAAAACAAACAATATTTTCTACTTTGTTATAAAACATATTGAATAAAATCACATTTCTTCATAAATTTAGGCCAAAATGTATTCTGCTACATGTCTTTGAAAACACAAAATCACAATAAATGTATATTAATTGGTTTGCGTTAAAGTAAGGCTCCATGCACACTGAAGCTGATAAACTGCAGTTTATTGGCGTTTTGGCTTTTTTTTTAAAGCCCATAAACTGAACTCCATGTTAGCCTATGTGCCCATGCACACCTGGGCGTTTTTTAGTGTTAATGAGCTTTGGAGTTTATTGGCTTTTTTCTGAATGCCCGAAATTTGCGTTCAACGTGACGTTTTTTGGCAGGAAAAAACGCTGAAAAACGCAAAACGCTGAAAAACGCTGGTGCCAGCGTTTTTTAGTCCATTGAAAAAAAAAGTACACTGAAAAACGCTGATTAAAGCTATTGCAAAAATGCTAAAAAACGTTGAAAGGCTCCCTGCAAAGCTACTGGCGTTTTTTTTTATAGCTTTATAGCTTCTGTGTGCATGGAGCCTTATAGTGTAGTGTATACAAACTATGATATGTACTGTATATTTGAAAAGTGATCAATTCTGATGTACTGATGGCCTATCTAATTTCATGAGGCCCTTAAAAAGCCAGGACAGTACAAAATATCCCCCCCCCCCAAATGACCCCTTTTTGGAAAGTCCAGTATTCAGTAAGAGGCACGATTATTTTTTATTTTAATTTTTTTTTTTCACATGGTCACCAGTGAAGTACAGCATCATCATATGAGGCGGTAATCAGGCATACTGACTGGTGACAGCATGTAAAAATAAGAAAGAAGAAAAGAAAAGAAGAATAGGATTATCTACTATTCATGACAGTTTGCTTTCTGTTGACATGCTGTGATTAGCTACAGCTAATCCCATGGTACAGGGTGCTGTGATTGGTCCAGGTACCATGTGATAGCTGTGGGCCAATCACAACATCACTACAGAAAGCTCGGCTGTTATGAATGAAATCCAATTGTACCAGTTGTGTAAAGATTGTGATCATGTGATCGTATAACAATCATGATTTTGTGGGGCCAGGTACTGGGAACTGTAATTTGCGGTGTCCAGTGGACATAGTGGCTACTGGAGCGGCGCACTAGTGTTCATGTGAGAAGCAATGTATATATACACTCACTGACCACTTTATTAGGTACACCTTGCTAGTACGGGGTTGGATCCTCTTTTGCCCTCAGAACTACCTTAATTCTTCGTGGCATAGAATCAACAAGGTGTTGGAAACATTCATCAGAGATTTTGGTCCATATTGACATGATAGCATCACGCAGTTGCTGCAGATTTGTCGGCTGCACATCCATGATGTGAATCTCCAGTTTCACCACATCCCAAAGGTGCTCTATTGCAGTGGTCATCAACCCTGTCCTCAGGGCCCACTAATAGGCCAGGTTTTATGTATTACTATGGGAAGATGCAGACTAGAATACTGCAATCACTGAGCAACAAATTATATCACCTGTGATGTATTTCAGTTATCTTGCAAACCTGGCCTGTGAGTGGGCCCTGAGGACAGGGTCGATGCCCACTGCTCTATTGGATTGAGATCTGCTGACTGTGGAGCCCATTGGAGTACAGTGACCTCATTGTCATGTTCAAGAAACCAGTGGTGAGATAATTTGAGCTTTGTGACATGGTGCATTATCCTATTATCCTGCTGGAAATAACCATCATAAGATTTGTACACTGTAGTCAAGAAGGGATGGACATGGTCAGCAGCAATACTCAGGTAGACAGTGGCATTTAAACGATGCTCAATCGGTACTAAGGGGCCCACAGTGTGCCAGGAAAATAAAATATCCCCCCACCAGCCTGAGCCGTTGATACAAGGCAGGATGGATACATGCTTTCATGATGTTTACATCAAATTGTGACCCTACCATCTGAATGTTGCAGCTGAAATCGAGACTGGTCAGACTAGGCTTTGTTTTTTCTAATCTTCTATTGTCCAATTTTGGTGAGCCTGTGAAAATTGTAGCCTCAGTTTCCAGTTCTTAGCTGACAGGAGTAGCACCCAGTGTGGTCTTCTGATGCTCTAGTAATGAGTGGTTATTGGAGTTACCTTTGTCTTTCTATCATCTGGAACCAGTCTACCCATTCCCCGCTTACCTCAACAAGGCATTTTCCTTCACACAACTGCTGCTCACTGTTTTTTTTCTCTTTTTCGGACCATTCTATGTAAATCCTAGACAGTGCCAGCCCAAGACATTGTGCTGCCTGGGACCAAGAATGAAATGCTGCCCCCCCCCCAGAAAAAAAATCACGCCAACCAAAAGGCCCCTACATTCATTATTTTATATCATGATAACTAAAGGGGACCCGTCATGGCTCTATACATGTATAAAGGAGTATAAAGAGGACCTGTCATTGCTCTATACATGTATAGGAGTATTAAGAGGACCTGTCATGGCTCTATACATGTATATAGAGGACCGTCATTACTCTTTACATGTAAAGGAATATCAAGAGGACCTGTCATGGCTCTATACATGTATATAGGACTATAAAGAGTACTTGACATGGCTCTATACATGTATAAAGGAGTATAACGAGGGCCTGTCATGGCTCTATAGATGTATAAGGAGAACCTGTCATGGCTCTATACATGTATAAAGAAGTATAAAGAGGACCTGTCATGGCTCTATACATGTATATAGAGGACCTGTCGAGACTCTTTACATGTAAAGGAATATAAAGAGGACCTGTCATGGCTCTATACATGTATAAAGGAGTATAACGAGGGCCTGTCATGGCTCTATAAATGTATAAAGAGGGCCTGTCATGGCTCTATACATGCATATAGGCGTATAAAAGGACCTGCCATGGGCTCTATACATGTATCCAGGAGTATAAAGGGACCTGTGAATTGCCGGCGGCCACAATGTCTTTTGCGCAAACTAATCAATGTACGCTAATTGTGTTTTTTTTTTTTGGTACCAAAAATATGTAGAAGAATACATATTGGCCTAAACTGAAGAAAATCGTTTATTTTTTTGGGGATATTTTTTATAGCAAAAAGTTAAAAAATATATATTTATAGCACAAAAAAGAAAGCTCTATTTGTGGGGAAAAAAGGAACGGGCTGGCGGGCATCAGTATGCTGCCCCCCTAAAAGTGCTGCCTGGTACCCATGGTACCACCCGGTCCCATCATAGGGCCGGCCCTGATCCTACAGATGGTTGTGCATGACAATCCTAGTCAGCAGTTTTTGAAATACTCAGACCAGACTATTTGGCACCAACAACCATGCCACGCTCAAAGTCACCTAAAATCGCCCTTCTTCTCCATTCTGATGCTTGGTTTGAACTTGAGCAAGTCGCCTTCACTACGTCTAGATGCCTACATGCATTGAGTTGCTGCCATGTGATTGACTGATTAGCAATTTGTGTGACCAAGCAATTGAATAAAGTGGCCGGTTAGTGTATGTTACAGAGCCTGCTCATTCCGCCCACAGTAAAAGTACTGTGGGCAGTCTTAAAGAAGAGGTTAATATAAACACCCACAATAACAAAATGGCCTAACTACTGGCGGTGCTTAGTAAGCATTTTGTTCTCCATCTTGGCCTATGAATCATAAAATACGATGGACCATGAATTTAGGAAGAGGTGTGGTAGGATCTGATTCACTGAATGTTTTACAGGCATGGGAAAATACTTCTGAACACGAAGGCGATTGTATACACAAGGAACTGCATGCAGTTTTCAGGTGAAATATTATAACTGGAACCTAAAGCTGTCTATCCACCATGCAATCTGATTGTAAATATACCTGCAGACTGCCAACAACTATCTAAAAATAAATCATAAGACATTGGCTTTTGCTGCTGTCAATCAAATGCAGTGAGGAGGAAGTGGAGGGCGGGGCTAAGTCCCGATGTGCAAGTCTATAAGTCGCAGGTCCATAGACACACAGCTCAATAGTGCGCAGATGGTGTGTGCTTCCATAGCAAGCATCTTGCTATGGGGACACATGAAGAAATGGAGGAGCCAGGATCAGTAATTCAGGGACCCAAGAAGAGGAGGATTTGGGCCGCTCTGTGCAATACCACTACACAGAGCAGGTAAGTACATCTGTTTTTTATTTTAATTTAATAAATTGCCTTTAGTAACCAGGGCCATCTTAATAGCATCATGGGCCCCTGGGCAAAGTAATGCTACGGGTCCCCTACAAGCCTGCCCCAATTTACACACATACTCTCAAGAATGAAAGTACAATATTTCTACTTTACAGCATGTCACTTGCCACCGTCACCTGCCACCAGATTCAGCGTGTCACTTGCCACCGTCACCTGCCACCAGATTAAGCGTGTCACTTGCCACCGTCACCTGTCATCAAATTCAGCGTGTCATTTGCCACCTGTCCCCTGTCACCAGATTCAGCGTGTCACTTACCATCCATCCCATCACCAGATTCAGCGTGTCACTTGCCACCCATCCCGTCACCAGATTTAGCGTGCCACTTGCCACTGGTTCCTTGTCACCAGACTCAGCGTGTCACTTGCCATGTCGCCTGTCACCAGATGCAGATTGTCACTTGCCAAGTCACCTGTCACACGTTATGGATTGTCACCTGCCACACATTGCGGATGGTCACTTGCCACACGTTGTGGATTGTCACTTGCCACATCACCTGCCACACGTTGCGGATTGTCACTTGCCACATGGGGAGCTGACAGAGAAGATGGGGGGTTTGGCAGAGAGGAGGGGGGTCTGGCAGAGAAAAGAGGGGTCTGGCAGAGAAGATGGGGAGTTGACAGAGAAGATGTGGAGCTGACAGAGAATAGGGGGGTCTGGCAGAGAGGAGGGGGGGGTCTGGCAGAGAGGAGGGGGGGTCTGGCAGTGAGGAGGGAGGTCTATCTTTCGGGACTTTGTTTCCCATGATGCTTCCCCAGTGTCTTCTGATTGCCCCCCTGCTGTGGCCAATGGGGATAGTGGGCAGTGTCGCTGCAAACACATTAGAGCCGTGTTTTGTGTTCTACGCTCGGCTGACAGGAGAAAGGGGAGGGAGAGAGCGTGGGGGGAGTAAGATACATCCACAGCCCGCCTCTCCCCTGTGTCATTTCGCTGCTGCCAAGTTCTCTGGTAAATCAACCCGCTTTACCAATGATTGGGGGGGCGCTCAGCAGCACCAACTACAGCTTCTTCCTGGTGTCATCTATCCCCCCGCCAGCCACTGCCGCCGCACACCCTCATAGGGATGCTACCGTAACTTTCCAGTACTGCATCCACCTAGATCGGAGCCGGCCCTGATGGGGCCCCATAAGACGGCCCTGTTAGTAACATTATAAAGCCCAAGGACCTGTGTCAACAGGCTTTCAAGTCAGAAATGTCTCTCTTAATACAAGTCAATGAGAATGCAAAAGCAGCTCAAATACAGTTCAGAAAGAAGTCAGTTGCAGGCCAAATAGACCTGTCAATGAACTACTCAGAACTGATGTTCATAAATCAATGTAGGCCCTTAAGATGGCCAAACGCACTGTACATCCCTTTTTATATTTCATAACTTCATTGCATATACATTGTAAAGGCTATTTAGATTAAAAAAGCAGAAAAAAATATACAATTTTCTAGTCTTTTTTTTTTAGAAGGATCAGGAAAGCGAAACAGACTTCAGCCAGTAAAATATGGCATTGCAAATTGCAGTCTGTGTTTGATAAACAAATAACTATTGTATGTAGTGCAATGGTCTACCTGATGAAACTACTTGCTACAGCAAGGGTTAAAATACTCTTTGCTACCTGAATGCTAGAGAGCCAGACCTCCACTCAACAGAGAGGGCATTGATCTAGGTCATTAGCAGTTCAACACACCCCCTGCTGGTGGCCTGAACCAGCTGCGTTGTGTTAAGCAGAGGTCTGGCTCTCTAGCATGCTGCTGACACAGGATATTTTAACAATTTCAGCATCCAACAGTAGTGTTAAAAAAAGAATCCTATATTTATTACGAATAATGCAGCCTGGCCACAATACCTTAACCACTTAAGCCCGGACCAAAATGCTGCCTAAAGACCCAAGGGGTTTTTCACAGTTCGGGACTGCGTCGCTTTAACAGACAATTGCGCGGTCGTGCGACGTGGCTCCCAAACAAAATTGGCGTCTTTTTTTCTCCACAAATAGAGCTTTCTTTTAGTGGTATTTGATCACCTCTGCGGTTTTTATTTTTTGCGCTATAAACAAAAATAGAGCGACAATTTTGAAAAAAATGCTATATTTTTTACTTTTTGCTATAATAAATATCCCCCAAAAACATATATAACATTATTTTACGATACGTATTCTTCTACCTATTTTTGGTAAAAAAAAATCGCAATAATCGTTTATCGGTTGGTTTGCACAAAATTTATAGTGTTTACAAAATAGGGGATAGTTTTTTTGCATTTTTTTTTTTTTACTACTAATGGCGGCGATCAGCGATTTTTTTCGTGACTGCGACATTATGGCGGACACTTAGGAAAATTTTGACACATTTTTGGGACAATTGTCATTTTCACAGCAAAAAATGCATTTAAATTGCATTCTTTATTGTGAAAATGACAGTTGCAGTTTGGGAGTTAAACACAGGGGGCGCTGTAACATTTAGGGATCACTGTGTATGTGTTTACTAGTGTAGGGGGGTGTGGCTGTAGGAATGACGTCATCGATCGAGTCTCCCCTATAAAAGGGATGACGCGATCGATGCGCCGACACAGTGAAGCACGGGGAAGCTGTGTTTACACACGGCTCTCCCCGTTCTTCAGCTCCGGGGAGCGATCGCGACTATAAACGAATAGCCGCGCCGTCGTCCCGGATCGCTCCTGAAGCCACGGGGACCGCCGCATGTACGGGGGGGGGGGGTCCCGATCGGACCCCCGACCCACGTCAAGCAGGGCACGTATATATACGTTGATGTGCCTGCCTGTGCCATTCTGCTGACGTATATGTACATGAGGCGGTCCTTAAGTGGTTAAAGGGGTTGTAAAGGTACATGTTTTTTTGCATAGAATGCATTAAGGTGAAAAAACACCTCAGCATTAGCGGCCCCCCGCGCCATTTATGCGCAAGCGTCTCGGTCGGCCTCTCGGCTCATTCATTGGTTGATTAAAAGCAGCGCAGCCATTGGCTCGCGCTGCTGTCAATCATATCCAATGACGTGGCGGGGCCGAGTGACACAGTGAGCGGCTATAGCCGCCAGCTGTATGCACGCCCGCAAGAACTTTCCACCATGCGAGAGAGCTTGCATGAAGGTGGAAAGTTCTTGCGGGGGAGCCGAGACAGTCGCCAAGGGGAACCCAGAAGACCAGGTTCGGGGCCACTCTGTGCAAAACTAGCTGCACAGTGGAGGCAAGTATAACATGTTTTTTATTTAATATTACAAGAAATTTCAAGTTGTAAACCAGACCTAGACCTTACAGGTGGCCTGGTAACTAGGCTTGGAGAGTATCATTGGGGAGAATGAGAAACAAAGGTAATGTTTCTTAATAGTCAGAGAGGGAGATAACTTTGCTGTGCGTTCCTTAGGATTCTTCTGTTGACGAAAATGGGTGCTTTTTCCACCAGTATCATCATTGGCCCGGATTCAGAGATCTGCGCTCTATTTGGGGAGGCGCAGGGCAACGATTTTGCCCTGCGCCCCCGCAAATATTTTGCGCTGCCCTCGATTCACGGAGCAGTAGCTCCGTAAATTGCTAGGGAGCGCCGGCAAAATTGCCCGGCGTAAGCGCGCGCAATGTAAATGATCCCGCCGGGGGCGGGAATCATTTAAATTAGGCACGTTCCCACGCCGATCGTAAAGCGCATGTGCCGTCTGGAAACTTTCCCGACGTGCATTGCGGCAAATGACGTCGCAAGGACGTCATTTGCTTCAAAGTGAACGTGAATGGCGTCCAGCGCCATTCACGTATCACTTACGCAAACGGCGTGAAATTCAAATTTCACTGCGCGGGAACGGAGGGTATACTTTAGCATTGGCTGCCCCTACTATTAGAAGGGGCAGCCTTACGCTAAAGACGCCGTACGGAAACTCAGTAACTTGCGTACGCAGGGCCCGCGCAACATTGTGAATCGGCGTAAGTATGCAATTTGCATACTATACGCTGACCACAATGGGAGCGCCCCCTAGCGGTCAACGCAAGAATGCAGCCTAAAATCTGCGTGGCATAAGAGCCTTATGCCACGCAGATTTTAGGCTGCAGTCGGTGTAACGAGTTCTCTGAATCAGGAGAACTCGTTCCGCCGGCGCAACTCAGCAATTGCGCTGCGTAACTATGGTTACGCAGGCGCAATTGCTTACTGAATCTGGGCCATTGATGATATTATCAAGAGTTGCTCCAAAGAGATGTTGTCCCTTAAAGGCAATTTTGCAAAGAGCTTCCTAATGATGTTGTAAAACGAAATGTTTGTCGAGGTGCTTTCCGGTCACGTCACTTTTGAGTCATGGCTTTCTTTTTGTTTTTCTCCCAACAGAAGTGAAACACAAGCCAATCACTGAGCATGAGTCAGGCAGTGTGCAGATCCCATCAGCATCTTATGCGAGCCATCCCTAGTGCATGTAAGCAGGCAATTTGTGTTTGTTTTAACAACTTTTAATAAAGAAGTATTAAACTATTTGGTTCCCTTTCTTTCATTCCCAATGGGATACCATGGTGGAGAGGAGGATGCAGCTAAATAAGTCTCCCGATTCTTCTCTATTTAAGCAAGCCACAGGATTTTTCAACTAAGCACTATTAGACCTTTTTAATTAACCTCCCTGGCGGTATGATTATGTCAGATTTTTGCATCTCAAAGCGGTACATTGTTTTGCATAGAAATTTGTCATTTTCTATTTTAGGGCTGTAATTCTTAGGAATAACACGCTTAAATCTGTCCAAACTAAAGTCCAGTAGATATCCCGGGTAGGATGAAGTTTGAAATGCTAAATCATAAATTATAATAAATAACTATGAAAAATAATAATAAAATGAATTTCCTCACGATTCACTATCGCTCAATTCTGCAAGTGTTCTAATTTACTATCGCCGTTTTCTAGCTTTCGACATAAAGGGACACTTTTTGGGTACCATGGGCAATCTCAAGTTTCCAGGCAGAAATAATAGTATATATAATATAAAAGGGCATGCAGGGCACTGGACAAAGCACTAGGGACAAAAAGGGAGGCAAAATTACATCATACAGTAATGTAAATTGTAAGATTACAGTGTATTGTGTTATGAATTTAGTACTTTTTGAATTTGCCGCCGGGCTCTGCCCCCATGCGTCGCGACGCTCGCAGGGAACGGAGCCCAGCACACAGAGCATCGGGCAGACGACACAGCAGCAGGACATCGCAAGATCCTGGTGACAAGGTAAGCAGATCCTGAGATACAATCCAGAGTGTGACTCGAAGTTACCGCTAATGGTACTGAGATTTAACCTCGAGCCACACTCGGGAATACCACCAGGGAGGTTAAAGAGGTCATGGCTATCTGGTGAGTAGGTTATCCTATTCAAGCCCATTGGGTGTGTAGTTTGAATCTAAGTGGTGGAAGAATTGTATTGTACATCAATAGACTAATTGAAGATACTTCACTGAAGATTTTATGGACTGTCCAAAGGACACTTGTACTTTCATTGTTTCCTAATTTAGCACTTTGCTTTTCATGTATTATATGTGGTCTTAATTGGTATAATTAACATAATCACTTGCACATTCACACAGTGGGTTTAATATTCAGATTTAGCGCCCCCTATCACTTTTTCTTTTCAAAAGGGATTTCACAGCCTAGCACTTCAATCAAAGTGTACTGACAAGAGAGACATGTGGAGGCTTCCTAAAGACCGCTAAAACGGAAACTTAAAGTTATCTGGTCCACATTCCATAAGCAATGGATCAGCAGTGGTTGGATCTCATTTGAAAGATTTTGACAAGTCTAACATAGTATGACAATGTAAAGTTACAGCCAGGATTGGGTGAAGGGCATGACCTGCCAGCAAACACAGAGCTCTAGAGGGGGCTAAAGGCGTGTGTTTTATTGGAATAGTAAGCAATAGAGTGAGAAACTGCTGGATCCAAAATGGGAATAGAACACTTTTGCACAAAATCCTCACCAAACAGGTACAAGGATATTAAGTGCATGGGGAGAGCACACAGCTTATCACAATGCATCCAATCCTCAAGATCTACTTGGGTCTTTGGAAGCAGGAGCAACAGCAGGGAGATGCTGCTTTGGTATTGACACTCCACCCGGCTGAAAATGTTAGCACTAAGTCCCACAGTGATAAGCACTTTGTGGTAGAAACCTGTTGACATACAGAATAATGGCACCCACGTAACCTATGTAAACGAGGGAGCGCCCATTGCTCAGCCCCACTGGCCTACTCACTATGTGAGTGTTTAGAAACTGAGGTAGTGACAGTCACTCTAGCCCTGGGAAGGGCTCTACTGCTAACTTTTATAAGAACAGAGTTTGGATAGCGGCCAATGAGGAACACAGTGCCCAAAGGACATTTCTAGGCTATGAGCACAACACACGAAAAGGTAGAGACGTCCAAAAGCCAGGCTAAAGATGACCATACCAAATAGCAATCAAATCAATAAGCTCCATCAGTGATGCTTGAAGAAAGAAATTGAAGAATTAAAAGAATAAAAAAATGCCAACAAAAAAAGTTTCTTTGTTTAACACAGCAGTGCTGCAGAAAAAAAAAATGTCCATCCACCTAGGATACTACCGTAGCAAATAAGGTAGGCGTGCTTGTAGTGGGAGGGGTATTCTGCGTTGGCAAACAAACAACTATGGGCCAGTGTCCAATACTTCTGTAGGTGGCAGTATAACCCAAAGGTTAAAAAGACTTATTGTGCCCTTCAATGGTTAAGAAATACAAAATTGGAAATTTGATAATAGAAATTAAAGTGGAGTTTCCATCAAAAATATAAGTTTGCTTTATATTGTAGCTTAGACCTGAAAAATAATAATAATAAAAAAAAAAATTTACTCACCTCGAAATGCCTGTTGCTATGCGGTCCCACAAAATCTGCCTTCCTATTCACCGAGGATCCTGACGTCGGCTCCCTCGGCTCCCAGGATGCCGTGCGCTTCCCCTGTGTCTCCCGGCTTGTTGATGTTTATGGGTTGCCATCACAACACTGTGCACTTTCGCCGCCGCCGCTGCTCGTTGTGATGGCAACCCAAGTGTTTGACGGCACGGCGCTGCAGTTCTATTGCGGATGCATGAGAATGGGGCGGGACGGGCGGCCCTTTCAGCTAGTCATCCACCGTCATCCACAGTATTCCCGGAAGTAATTGCTTGTGGGCTTCACAAGCAAAATGGGAACCATCTACACACAGGAATAAAAAGTGTGCGTTCGGAATAAGTCGGCGGAACAGCGGCACTTTTAAACCTAGTAAGTGACACTATAAATACATCTAGAAAGAGAGATGAAAGGATATTGTTTGAAAAATTGAAAAATGTGGTTGGAACCCCGCTTTAAGAAATGTTATATTATGAAGTTAAATCCCTTTGCAGCAGAAATAGCCATCAAACTACTGAAATATAGAAAAGTACCAGGAGAGGTGATGATATGAATTAATGAAACTTTATGGAGGAGTAAACTTTAACAGCTGAGATACAGCAGCAACAAATTCCAAATATAAAATCAGTGATCTATAAAACTACAGCCCGGGGGGCGGATGTGGCCCTTTGCTTGCCTTTTATCTGACCCTTGAGGCAATATTGACACCAATGATGGGGCACCAATCCCCTACTGACATTATCAATGGGGCACTATTCTTCCTATTAATACCAACAATGGGGTACTATTTTTCCCATTAAAATCAATGATGAGGCACCGATACTGGAGCATTTTCTATGCACACTGGCCACAGTGTGCCCCCCAAAGCATGAAGAATAGTAAACTGGCCCTCTGCTTAGAAAATTTGGAGACACCTGATCTAACTAATGTATCCTATCTTCAAAGAGAACTAAATAAAAATTACTATGTTGGTTTGAAGCAACAATGACAATTTTAACATTGAAATTTGGAACCTTATTTTCAAGAGAGTGCAAATGATTATCAATGTGGTCACCGGAGAGACACAGCTCAACCATGGATCAGATTTTCTTTTTACATAATGCTGGGAAAATTATGGGGAATGATGTCAATTTATACCACATGCCTATTGATTACACACTGTCAGAAAACACCTACAGAAATGTGGATTCTCTACTAATTTGATAAGATGACACAGAGACAAGAAGTAAAAAAAAAAATGTTTTAACTACAAGAATCAAGAGAAATTACAGTGAGCAGTAAAAAACTGAGGCAGAGAGATGTCTTGTCATACATGTTGTTCAAATGTATGTAAACCTACAGTATATCTATTTTTAGTATGTTTAACATCATGCCTCACACTGTATAATGTTTTCCTAAACAATTTTTTGCTGGAATCAATCTATCTGAAGTTTCTTACCTGGAGAACCTGCAAGTAACGGCACTTTCTGTTGCAGTTTGACAATGCGAGGCCACTGCCTTGCAATTAGTAGCAGTGTGTAGTTCAGCCCGCAGTATACAGAACAGTTTTTAGAATGTTTAGCTTCATCTTCTAAAAACTGGTAAACAGTGGGGATAATAATTAGTTAATCCACTGTAGATTTTGTAAATTTGCACACTTACAAAGAAATTAAGGGTCTATAATCTTCATCATAGGTGAATTTTACACGATAGAGACCCAAAAAACATGATACAAATGTTATACATTTAGTTGCAGTTCAGTGAGTAAAAAGAGGAATTTAATCCCCAAGCAAAACATGACTTAGTACTTGGTGGAGAAACTCTCGTTGGCAAACACAGAGGTAAGACATTTCTTGAAGTTGGTTACCAGGCCTGCACACATGTCAGGAGGGATTTTGGTCCACTCTCCTTTACAGATTTTCTCTATATCCTTAAGGTTTCTTGGCAACTTGTTTAAGCTCCCTACATAGATTTTCTATAGGATTACTCCGTGATCACTCCGTGACCTTTATGTGCTTCTTCTTGAGCCACTCCTTTGTTGCCTTGGCGGTATGTTTTGGGTCATTGTCATGCTGGAAGACCCATCCACAACCCATCTTCAGTGTTCTGGCTCGGGGATGGTTTTCATCCAAGATTTTACAATACATGGCTCTGTCCATTGGCCCCTCAATGTGACAAAGTCATCCTGAACCTTTATCAGAGAAAAAGACCCAAAGCATAATGTTTCCACCTCCATGCTTGACTGTAGGGATGTGTTCTTAGGGTCATAGTCAGCATTTTTCTTCCTACAAAAACAGCGAGTTGAGTTAAAGAGCTTAATTTTGATCTCATCTGACCACAGCACTTTTCCCAATCCTTCTCTGAATCATTTAGATGTTCATAGGCAAGCTTCAGATGGGCCTATACTTGTGTCTTCCTGAGAAGGGGGAACCTTGCGGGCACTGCAGGACTTCAATCCATGGCAGCGTATTGTGTTACCAGTGGTTTGCTTGGTAATTGTAGTCCCAACTGTCTTGAGATCATTCACAAGCTCCTCCGTATAGTTTTGGGCTGATCCCTCACTTTTCTCATGATCATCCTTACCTCATGAGGTAAAACCTTGCGAGCAGCTCAGGACCGAGGGTAATTGATGGTTATTTTGTATTTCTTCCATTTGCGAATAATCGCTCCAACAGTTGTCTCCTTCTCACCCAGCTTCTTGTTGATGGTCTTGTAGCCCATTCCAGCCTTGTGCAGGTCTACAATCTTGTCCTTGATGTCCTTTGGCAGCTCTTTGGTCTTACCCATGATCGTGAGGTTTGAATGGAAGATAGATTCTGTGGAATGGTATATTTTATACACATAAGACACATGTCATTATGAGCACCTTCTTAAATTGACAGGACTAATCTGTGTACCACATGAGCATATACTGTAGCCAGTCTGTGGGAGCCAGAATTTTTGGTTGGTAGGGAATAAAATACCTTTTTTGCTCACTGAACTGCTGCTCAATTTATAACATTTGTTTTTTTCTGGATTTTTAAATTGATATTCGGGCTATCATTTGAAAATACATCTATGATAAAAATGATAGATCCTTCATTTCTTTGTAAGTGGGCAAACTAACCAAATCTACAGGGAATCAATTAATTATTTTCCCCACTGTATAAACAATTTATTAAAGTAGTAACAATTTCAGAGCCTTTTAGAAAAGAACCAACATCCAACTTAATATAAATTAATTCATTTAACAGCTTACTCAACAAAACAAAAATACAATATAATTAAATCCCTTTAAAAAAATAAAGAGTCATCCAAAAATACAAATTAAAACATGTTTTGTACACATGGTTTTAATACAAACTTATATATATTTAACAAATAAAACTATTAAAAGTAACAATTGGCTCATTATTTTGACAAATAAATAGTAAATAATAAAAAAAGAGTGTGTAAACAGATTCCACAGACACAATTTCTCAACCAGTTTTGCTGTTGTTCCACTGCCCCCCAAACAATCCGCCGCCCATATCAGCATAGCTGATTTCAGGGTTGGCCTGGGACCTTTACACAGCTCTATGCCCTCCAGCGTTAAAATGCAGAGGGCTCTAAATCTGAGCACCCCCTATAGAGATCTGCTTTAAAATGCAATATTTTCATAACATACACGCTTTGTTCCATGCTGTTGCATAGTAAACCTTTGAGGTATATAATATATTTTTACAGAGTTTCGAAAATCTGCTCCATTTTTTTTTATAATGTACTGGCTTGATGGTCATTACTAATATACACAAAATTAGGAAACATTAAATAAACATTTAAATCCATACATTTTTGGACCTCATTATGATGACATGACTTCTCTAAATCGATCCACAATCATTTCACCATGAATCGTTAAAAACACATGTCAACTACGCAATTGGATTGATAAATTCAGTTAAATAAATATTTCAGGTAAAATAGGCTTTTCATATAAATATCCACGGCATAATTGTTAAATTAACATCACTAGATTCATGGAACCATGTTTACATTAGAATAGATAACAAGGAACATGTAAATAAATAAGTCTAGAATCCTACCTGTGCAATGATCTGGCAGAAACAGTTTGGAAATCGTACCATAAATGCATTTGCAAAGACATTTTATTGCATCGTCATCCAAAGAATATCTATCCTGTACCACATAACTCATATATTTGTCTCTCCTTAAGTTGGGGATTTGAAAGCATAACATTTTTTGTCTGACAAAGCAGATGCTAAAAAAAGGATATGAAAAAAAGCAATTTTAAAATATTACTCCTTACAAATTGTGGCTGTAGGAACTATTGAATTATCCACTGTGGCTCTAGAAAAAATCCTCGTTGCCACAGTGGTTTGGTTCCTCCTACAGCTGACAACTGAATGTTCATGTAGTTGCAGTATCGCATATGCCTAAAGTTACCCCAGAGTAACAAAAATTTCCTACCGAGTACAACAAATGTTTCAGAAACCTGTACAAAATGAGGGAATAAGTACTATTTAACATAACCCTATCATCACTTTAAAGCTGACCATAGACAGGTCAAAATGTGGCCAGTTCAGCAGGGACAAGTCAAATTTAGACCAGTGTGTGCCAGTTCCTGTTTAACAGAAGTCGATCTTTAGATCAACTTATGCCGAAAGGACAGGTTGGAGAACTTTTATTGATCATCAGCTGCTGGCGCTGATCAGTGTATTCTGACAAGAATACGATGTCCCAGCAGGGGGGTGTCTCTATTTACATCATAGCTATGCATCTATGGCCAGCTTTAGCCAGGAAGTCACCTATAAAAGAAAGGGAATTTACTTACCTTTATAGTGGCCTATGTATTGAAGAGCCACTGCCTGTTTTCTACATCCAGCTGTGCAGAATACTTGCTCCCTCTCTGGCCATTGAGGTTCCCCCTGCCAGCTTGTATGTCATTACAGGACGTACAAGCTGCTGAGAGGGACCATATAGACTGTCTCGGGAAGCAAGACTCATCTGATGGTTAAATACTTGCCACGGCGATGGCTTTTTTTTATTTAATAGAAGAGCTGCCAGATAGGTCAATTTGAAAACACTCATTTTACAGGTGACCTGTAGTGACTGGGGTCACTTTAAGATGTTAACTATTCTTCTACACATAAATAATGAAGCATAGCCTTAATAGCTTTCTGAGCCTCATTAGATTTTTAGTCCTAAAGCTTTGGCACCAGCCAAAGTTTTTTTTCCTAAGCTTTGAGGAGTCTGAGGAAGGCATAGACATGAAATATTATCAGAGCACTGGCTATGGTTGTGGTATTTATGCCAGTCAAGATTCCTCATTTTACATACCAGAAGAAATATCACAAAGAGGCGAGACGAATTTACCAAAGTGTCTTACAGTAGAAATATATATGTGGCTTACACCAATGAATTGGAATATCACCTTTATCTCAAAGCTGTACAGGAAACTTAAACTGGACAATATGACTGATCCTTATGGGGCACCACATGCCAATATTCTTTCAGAAATGTTGATAAACAGGGTTTTTATATGAAATACCACTGCATACCATAAAGCATATCACAAATAAACATGATAACATCTAAGTACTGTGGTCTTCATAGTCACTGTATTTTGAAAATATAAATTCATGTAACCTTAAAAATTATTTTAAAAATCTTTCAATGGTATTGCTGGGACGGTTGGTCTTGGCCTTCTTGGAAGCAGGATTCTGTTGGGTTGTGCCTGGTCTGGGAAATCAAAAGAAAAGAAAATGTAAGTAAACTTTAACCCAAAATATAAGTCCAACAAACACTGTCCAGACCAATATACCTGTAGTAAACTGAGTGGGATGGTAATCTCAATGATCTCCGCTGGTTTCAAGTCCAGCTCCTAGCACATTCTGTGTCATTGACCGGCTTAATTAAAGGCGTTGTAAAGGCATAAGGTTTTTCTTTATCTTCAGGCATTCTATGCATTAAGATAAAAAACCTTCTCTGCATAGCAGCCACCCCAGCACCCCCTAGTAACTTACCTGAGCCCCATCTCTCTCCAGCCAAGTCCACAAGTGTCATCCATGACACTCCTCCTGATTGGCTGAGACACAGCAGTGGCGCCATTAGCTCCCACCGCTGTCAATCAAAGTCAGTCAGCCATTTAGGGGGGGGGGCAGGTCAGGCCTCTGTGTCTGAATGAATACAAGGAGCTCTGACTCAGCTGGGGTGCCCCTTTAGAGAGCTGCTGGCTGAGGGGAGCACTCCATAGAAGGGAGGGGTCAGATGCAGCAAACAGCGACCAAAGAAGAGGATCCATGCTGCAACGTGCAAAACTAATTGCACAGATCGAGGCGAGTATAACATGTTGTTAGTTTGTTTTTTAAAACAAGACTTTACAATCACTGTGAGTTTCCCAACCAACTCCAACGCAAATCAACATAGTCTGAATACCACCCGTATTCACAGAAATGTCATATCAACACCAAAAGCGGTAATGCAAGGGTATATAATATGTTGCCCAGGTTGGTGCAACCTTTCCTACCTTATTGCAGAGTTTCCCTACTATTGCCCAGTGCATTCAAAATGAGAATGGCTACCAACCATAAAGTTATGTACTGAAAGATATGGTCTCATTCATGACTTGTCTCAAGCACCACACCGATTTCATTTACTTATTAATTACAGTTTTTTTTATATAGTACTGACAAATTACACAGCATATTGTCTGTTCACATCAATTCCTTCCCTCAAAGGGCTTACAATCTAAGGTCCCTATCCCAATATGCATAAATGCACATACTAGGGCTCATTTAGAAAGAAGCCAACTAGCCATGATTTTGGAGTGTGGGAGGAAACCGACCCACCCGAGCACAGGGAGAACATGCAAACTGCATGCAGATAGTGTCCTGACCAAGATTGAATTAAGTGGGGAAAGGTTAAAACCACTGTCAGTTTCTTTTTTGCCATCTGTATTTACTGGGGAGCTTCCCCTTAACTTCCTGTCCTGTAGACTTGACAGGAAGTGAGATGATTTTGTTGATGAGAGGGAAATGCCCTCTTATGCCGCGTACACACGACCGTTTTTCATGATGAGAAAAATGCAATTTTTTAAATTGGTCGTTAAAAACGGTCGTGTGTAGGCTCCAGAGCATTTTTCTTGACAAGAAAAATGGCCATTAAAAATGTAGAACCTGCTCTATTTTTTCTCGTCGTGAAAAACGGTCGTGTGTAAGCTTTAACGATGGGGAAAAAACATGCATGCTCAGAAGCAAGTTGATGAGACGGGAAATTAGCATAATCAGCCCAAAGGGTGGCGCCATTCGAATGGAACTTCCCCTTTATAGTGCCGTCGTACATGTTGTACGTCACTGCGGTTTGCTCGAGCATTTTTTATCACGATCGTGTGTATGCAAGGCAGGCTTAAGAGGAATCACGTCGAGAAAAACTTCTTTTTTTTTCCATGACATGAAAAACGGTCGTGTGTACACGGCATTAGACTGGTGTAACAGGGACACGTGTCCCTATTGAAAGATTGCCCCTCTATTCCTATTCTCTGGGTAACTCAATATTTTTGATTTAACCTCAGCTTCATTCCCAATGAAATTTGGCATCAGGGCAATTACAGAGAGTGGATCGTCCTAGCAGAGGGCAAATTATAACGATCAAGCACAAAAAAAAAAGGGGGGGGGGGACATTTTTCACCACCAGAAATCAATGGGCCAAACTGACCCACAGACATCACTTCCGGTGCGGGTGCCCCTGTGAGCGTGCATGTGCGAGAATCCCAGCCGTACTACGACAGGCCTTGACATTTATGTAAAAGACATTGTGTGTTGGTCGAGTTACCGACATGCTTCTTTGTCTGGCACATATGAGTGGTGCATCCTTTTTGGATGACCACTGGCTCCTGTGTGCAGATGGACCTTCTGCTTATAGTAGAGTGGCTCTTTTCCTATATGGACTTGTTTGGCTTGCCCCATTATTTTAGTATTTTAGTTATTGGGGGATATAGGGCAGCTTCACTTCCTGGTTCCCTACTGCGCATGCGTGAGTGGCCCTGCACGTCCTCACTGGTCCCTGCTGTCTTCTGGGACCTGTGTGTCTCCCAGAAGACAGCGGGGGGAGGACAGAGTAGGCCCTGGAAAGTGGCGTAGGTCACCTCAATCACCGAGATGATCTATGCACGGAAGTGGGAGCAAATACCTGTTTAAGACAGGTATCTGCTCCCTCCTCCCCCCTGAAAGGTGCCAAATGTGAAACTGGAGGGGGGGGAGGATTCCAAAAAGTGGAAGTTCCATTTTTGGGTGGAACTCTACTTTAATGTATTATAAATGAATGGATATTGGTACTAATGGTACATTTCTCACTATTTACATAATGTTATGGATGCATGCCGAGCTGCCTTAAAGAAGCAGAAGCCTGCGAAACGTGTCGACTTCTCTGCATATCAAAGCATTCGTTTGAACTTTGTGTACCAAGTATCAATCATGGTCAATTACAATATGACAAAATGTTGTTATTAGATTGTGATTTTTATCTGAATCTTTGTAATAAAATTCGTAACTTTATTAAAATCCTTGCGGTTGTGCTTACCTTGGTGACAGACATCAACACACCCGATAAAATCCCAGCGGTGTCTCTCTCCAATATTTTTCATAATTCTACCAAGGATGTGGATGTGTTGGTCTGTCTCTAGAAATTATCCAACAAACTATATATACATCTCTTGTATCATGTCTGCATGATACAAGGAGATGGTCAGAGACTGCAGACATAGTACAGGAGATGGTCAGAGACAGCAGTCATGATACAGGAGATGGTCAGAGACAGCAGCCATGATACAGGAGATGGTCAGAGACTGCAGACATGATACAAGAGATGGTAAGAGACTGCAGACACGATACAAGAGATTGTCAGAGACTGCAGACATAATAAAAGAGATCAATGCAACCTCACCAGTGCCCATCAGATACAGCCTGCCTGGGCCCATCAGATGCAGCCTGCCTGTGCCCATCATGCAGCCTCACCAGTTCCTGTGGATGCAGCCTCTCACCAGTGCCAGTGTCCATCATGCAGCCTCTCACCAGTGCCAGTGGATGCAGCCTGCCATTGCCCGGATCAGAGCGGCGATTTCCGTGTGTCACGGAGCTGAATTTGAATTACTTTGATCACGTCACACTGATTCAATGTCCCAGCAATGAATCAGGCATGACATTGTTACTACGGCCGAACAATTCAGCTATCTGACACAGGGAGATCGTCGCTCTGCAAGGAGGAGGGAGGGGGAAGACTGTGCCTTGAGCCAGGATGACACCCCACAATGGGCTGCACCTGCCGACGTGGCCACCGCTACTGTGCATGTTCGATTTTCGGTGCTATTTTTGTCAATATTTTTCTTTCGACACTGTGTCTCAGTTTATTTTCAGCCGCCAAAATTTCGGTGCATCCCTAGAAAAAATGCTAAAGCATCAATGACCTAAATTACCATTTATTGGTTACCTAAGCAAATATGTTGTAGGCTGCCATCAGAGCCAAGTGATGACAAGCTCTGTATTTCTCACATGACGGTTGTAATTTGACGTACTTCAACCATGACATTCAGCCGTTCAATAGTGTTTTTGTTTAGGTGTTTGGCACAACATAAAACAAGGTATTGCCCCGAGGAATGTTCTTGAAGTAAGACATACTGACAGGGTGTGTCTAGGCAGCGACAGCTCTGCCTACAAAAATTGTCCAGGTAAGGAGACACAAAGTTACATTTAAAAGAAGAAATCCACGTGCAGATATTTTAATAAAAACATAATTGCAGCTTTGGCCAAGGTAACAATGCATATTCCATAACTGTAGGATCCTCCTGAAAGTTAGAAATTACCGTAGTAGGCACCACAACTTCAGTGATTGCCACTAATTTCCAGGTCCTGTGCCAACCGGCTTCCCTGCTGCATTGTGAACACAGGAGTCCGCCTGCTTGGCACGGGCATCATTCTCAATGATTACAAAGCATGAAATATCCATACCTGGAATTCATCTTTATGGGAGGCAAGAACCAATATGGGCAGCTGATGAACTACAATTCCACCATCCCCCACAGCATAGAATTCAGGATGACCTTTTTTAACAGCATTTTTGAACGTGTAAGAATAAATCTGATTGGTCACCAAGGCCGACATATCTGTGCTTTTCACATTTTCCACAAGGAAACACCATTGTAAATGTTGCTCCTAGTGTTCTACACATATCACATTTTTTGGAAATAGATATAAGCAATAAGACAAGGCCTTACCTTTTGGAACGTAATGTTGATTTATTGCTGGTGCTTCCTTTTCCTGTACTGCCTGGTTAAAAAAAAAGGAACCAATTAATCTACTTTTGTCAGAATACAAATTAAACCCGTAATATCTGAAATTGTTTTAATTTCAAAATCTTGATTTTCCCATTCATTATTATGTCATCAGATGCAAATGAATATAGAATTCAAAATGTGGAACGACAAGTAAAAATGTGAACATCAAATTGTAGCAATGAAGGCTGTGTTAATGCGGAACTTCAACCTTACCCCCAGTCTTGCATAGATTTGCACTGGAAATGCTTACTTTGATTTCACTGCACATTCTGAGCGTCCCACAGTGTGCATTAGAAGCTGCAGCAAATAGATAGAGCCTGCCTCATTTCCTGGCTAAAGGACATCCAGCATCATCTGTCTCTTTTTTTTCTCAGCCTTACTGTTTCTTGTTTGTTCCTTTCATTGATTACATTTCAGTTCTACTAATCATGGAGGCTCAGCTACATGTGGTTGTTACCTAGGGTAGTCTGTATGCAAATCCAGACTGTGAGACCCCTTTCACACTGAGGTGCTTTGCAGGCGCTATAACACTAAAAATAGCGCCTGCAAAGCGCCCTGAAAGAGCCGCGCCATTCACCCCAGTGTGAAAACTCGAGTGCGCTGTCAGGGCGTCAGAAAAAGGCCCACCAGCAGCTTCTTTGCAGCACATTAGGAGCGGTGAACTCACCTCTCCTAAAGCGCCCCTCCCCATTGAAATCAACGGCAAAGCGCTGCGGCAGCGGTGCTTTTTCGGCCGCTTGCAGGGGTTAAAAGCGCCCCGCTAGCGCCCAAAAAGCGCAGCCAAAACAATGATAAAGTGCTGCTAAAAATAGCGGCATTTTACAGCCGACGCCCCGGACGCTTTCAGTGTGAAAGCAGCCTCAAGGAACGCCCACTCCTCCAGACTGACCCCCACCCAGCAATGCATTTTCATATGTGCAAAAATTATACCATGAGCAAGCCCACTTCTTGCATCATCTGAGTTGATGACTCTTGAGATGAGTACTGAAGCAGGGTGCTTTGGTATTTTAAGATAGAACCCTACTGCCCAGCAAGTATTATGGTGTACAGTGGGCCTACCAGTGAAAGTTTGCAGTAGTCCAACTGAATTTCAAGAGAGGATGTCACCAAAATACAGCTTTTATAAATAAAAATAAAAATGAAAATTAAAAAAAATATCAAATAATAAAAAAAAAAAATCTGAGAAAGAAGTGTCATTGCTAGTCTCCTGAAAACACTATTTGCTAGGCTGTATGCCGAGCCCCTGGATTCAATGTTTTCTAAATTACGAATGAAAAAAATCTGAATAAAGGCAGAGGTTATTCTTTGCATAACTGATCTGGATGAGTGCACTCCCTGTGTAATTTGCAGGAATAAGCTGTCAGTGAAAGGACATGACCAGGTGATGCAAAGGACAGAGAGTCTGGTGCTTTTTCTGTCTTTCAGGCAGCAAAAAAATGTCCTGTGGGCCAACAGATGGACAACCCTGCATTAGAAGCAGGAGGATCGTTGTAACAAGCAGGCAACTGGCATTTTCAGGAGGCAAAAATAAGAAACGTCAGCCTCCAGATTTATCGCAACAAGTTCTGAAGTTTTCCCCAAACGTATAAATATGAATCCACAGTTCTGATTAAAGCCTCCCATGATTTTATTGCCATTGTGGCTAAAGGGTGTTTCTGGGAGTGGAAGGGTAAGTTACGGGAGTCATATAGGAAGGCAAGGCTAGCCCTACCATGGGACCCAATGGGACCATGGTTCCAGGCGGCATTTAGGAGGGGGCGGCAGCCCGGCCGGTAAGATGTTTTTTTCTTTTTTTATGAGAGGAGACTCGTAGCAGAGAGCAGAGCGGAGCAGATGCTGGTCGGCGTTGCGCTGTGCGCTGTCTCCTGCACTGGTTGCTAAAATTTCTTGCCGACCGTCACCTAGCAACCAGTGATGTCAGAGACTGCAGCCGCCCCAGCATTTACAGCGCTCAGCCTCAGCGCCAATGAATTGGTCCACCCACCTCTTCCATCTCCTGCATGAGGGAAGTGTGGGCCTGAGGAGAGCTGCCTGTGCAGCTGTGGCCGGCCCCGGTGACGGAGAGGGGGAGGGGGTGATCGGGGAAGATATACAGTACAGATAGCCCGCGGCTCTCCTCTCCCTGTCACAGCGCCGCTGCTCCATTTACCAGAGAACTCGGCAGCGGCACTATGACAGGGAGAGGAGAACTGCAGGCTGTCTGTACTGTATATCACCCCCGATCACCCCCTCTCTGTCAGCTGGAGCTAGAAGAAAGAGAGCGGCTCTAATTGGACTCACCATGAAGCCGCCTTGCTTCCTGCTTTCCTCTCCATGATTGGCCACAGCAGAGGGCCATTCAGAAGACTCTGGGGACTGGGGGCATCATGGGAAATGTAGTGCCTTAAGAGTGGCAGCCCCAGCGTGTCCACAGACACCATGCTAAAGCCCCCAGCATGCAAGCACTAATTGACACTTTTTGTAGCTGCTGACTTTTAATAAACATAAAAAATTAGTGGAACACCCAATCATTTAAAAGTTTTCCCCTTCTGTACAGTAACTTTGGTGGCCCTTTAAGGCTCACTGCTGCATCTCTACAGAATTTGTTCATGACCAAAGACAATCTGATAATAAATGTATTAAATACAAACTTCTTCTAAAATGAACAATCGTGTACGGGAATCATTCTCTTTATCTCATAATAACCACTTGAAACTGTGAGTGAGATAACAGCATTTATTGAATAATGAAGCCATTAGAGGGGCTATATTTGCTGAAATTTTATTTAAAACAAATCAAATAAAAATCCACTGCCTGTACTAATGCAGATTTTGTAACTAATAAATGAGCAGAGACTCATGACACAAAAGCAGATTTAGCAGACTTCACTCTGCTCAAACAACATACAGTCTTTCCCTTAACATGCCTCTTCGTTAAAGATACTCATATTGAAAATCCAGAGAACCAACTGCACCCTCTGTATAGAAAGTTGCCAAAGTTAAAACAGAATAATAACTTATTGAGTTGGTCAGGGCCGGCAGAAAGGGGGCTGCAGAAGGGGCATGTTGCTTTTTTTGTGGAGGAGGGGCTACCCGAGGGAGGAGTCTTCTTTTTCCTTCACCCATAGAAGCCTACAATTGGACGTTAGAGAGAGGGGCGCCTGCTGAGAACACACCTTCTTTGCAGCATGGACGCCCATTATGGAGTGAGGTCAGACTTCCTGTCTTCATCCCTCCCCTTGCCCTTGTCATGTGACATTTCAAATGACCAAAGACTAGACAAGGGAGAAGCTGCCTTCATTTCTGGATCAGCACCAGTACAGAGAAGGAGTTCTGGACTGTAAGTACACAGGGTGATGGGAGCAACTCGGCTTCAGAGCTCCCCCTCCTTCTCATAGCCACCCTTCCACCATCAGAGCCCTTCAGGCCCCTCCCTCCTTTAGATCTACACAGAGAGCTTATGGTACCTGATCATGTCCCCTAACTGCCCATTTTTATTACTATAATAAGGAAAATTACATTTTAACCGAATATATTTCTTCCGTCACTCTCCAAACTCATATATTGGCACATGCTCAAACTGTTGCTAGGCAGGGGGTAGATATTGCAGATTTCTCTACATGCATATGATAATGTTGCACCTAACATAACAATTTATAAAGTTGCTAGACTCCAGTTAGAAGCGGGGCAGCTGCCGTGCCACTACCTAAAAGCCAAGGCTACCCACTAGCATTGTTCAGCTCAAAAGTGGCAGGCCCTGGAATTTGAAAGCAATTAACAGTGCAATGCATTCCCTCCTCCCTTTCTGCAGCCAAAAACTAATGTCGTGCAAGCCTCAGTTGTCCTAGTACTGAGCTGTATTGCAGGAATTTCACAGGTTACATAGTTGCATAGTTAGTCAGGTTGAAAAAAAAAAGACACAAGTCCATCCAGTTCAACCATAAAAATGTTTATATATATATATATATATATATATAAACAATCCCATATACCCACGGTTGATCCAGAGGAAGGCAAAATAAAAAAATAAAAACAGCAGAGCATGATCCAATTTGCTACAGCAGGGGAAAAAATTCCTTCCTGATCCCCCAAGAGGCAATGGGATTTTCCCTGGATCAACTTTACCTATAAATGTTAAAATCCAGTTATATTATGTACATTTAGGAAAGTTTCCAGGCCTTTCTTAAAGCAATCTACTGAACCACCTCTGGAGGGAGTCTGATTCCACATTTTCACAGCTCTTACTGTGAAGAAACCTTTCCGTATTTGGAGATGAAATCTTTTTTCCTCTAGACGTAGAGTACCCCCTTGTTTTTTGTGTTGACTGTAAAGTGAATAACTCAACACCAAGTTCACTATATGGACCCCTTATATATTTGTACATGTTGATCATATCCCCCCTTAATCTCTTCTTCTCAAGAGTGAATAAATTCAGTTCCTCTAATCTTTCCTCATAGCTGAGCTCCTCCATGCCTCTTATCAGTTTGGTTGCCCTTCTCTGCACTTTCTCCAGTTCCCCGATATCCTTTTTGAGAACTGGTGCCCAAAACTGAACTGCATATTCCAGATGAGATCCTAGTAATGATTTGAACAGGGGCAAAATGATATCTCTCTCTCTGGAGTCCATACCTCTCTTAATACAAGAAAGGACTTTGCTCGCTTTGGAAACCGCAGCTTGGCATTGAATGCCATTATTGAGCTTATGATCTACCAAAACCCCCAGATCCTTCTCCACTACGGTTACCCCCAGTTGTACTCCCCCTAATATGTATGATATATGCTTATTCCTCTCCCCCAAGTGCATAACTTTACATTTATCAACATTAAACGTCATTTGCCACATAGTCGCTCAATTAGACAGAGCATTGAGGTCGGCTTGTAAATTGTCGACATCCTGTAAGAACGTTATTGCACTGCATAGCTTAGTGTCATCTGCAAAGACAGAAATGTTACTTTTGATCCCAGACCCAATATCATTTATAAAGATATTAAAAAGTAAGGTATCTGAATTGATGTTAGTCTGAAAAAACTTTGACAACATCTGGTATGCACCACTGTCAGGAGCATCTAGCGCTCCTGTGCCTCATTCCAGCATCCTGGGTTTGATTGTGGCATTCTCCTGTCTGTCCACCTGCAAGGTGATTGATGGTGACTAGGGATGAGCTCCGGCGTGTTCGCACAGTCCATGTGCAGAGCCCGCCAGGAAGTCAGCATGGTGCTGCACTAATCACAGGCAGGGAGACATTGTCCCGATGCGCGGCTGCAGAGATAGGGAAATGTCTTACTGCCTGTGATTAGCGCAGCACGGTGCCGACTTCCTGGCGGGCTCTGCACGTGGACTGTTCGAACACGCCGGCGCTGATCCCTAATGGTGACCAGTCTCTGGGTGGAGACCAAACCTGATTTAAGCTAGCCAAGCCTGCAGTCTCATGCTTGTGAGAGAGTATGTTAATGTGTGTAATACCTGATCAAGCTACCTGTTTGTCTGCCCTGCTCTGCTAGATTGGATTTTCCTGTGTATGAACTTAGATCAGATATCAACTATTTTCTGGACTCTGCTTGCCTTTTACCTGGACTGTTGTTGAACCACTCTGCCTGTCTGCCAGCCACAAGTACCTGTTTGCTTTGCTCAGTTCACGGATTCCCTGGCATGGTGGCCGGGCACTATAGCAGTGAATATAATTCCTTGGGGGCAACCCAGTACCGGCAGGCCTGCTTGCCTTATGGGCAAAGGGGCTGCTAGGTGGAGAACACAGTAGCAAGCTATAGCGTCTGACCATCTGTGTTTGGGGAAAGCCTGACAACCACCCTCCCTCCTTCACTATATGTTTTCCACACATCATCCACTTGTAGGCTCCATGTTCACTGAGCGATAAGCGTTGATAGATGGGGATGTAGTGCCTAGCTGTGGATGGTGAGCACAGGTGCCCAGTCCACCCATGCTGCGGACAGCCTGATAAACTCCACAAGAGGCTTATAGCTACTGCAGACAGTGCACCTAGTGGTATGAACATGTAGGGCAGTATGTACTCAGGGACAGATGCCTGGAATGCAGATTTCTTGCACCATCCAGCTGCAGCAACTGTCATAGGGTTTGACTGGCTGCTGGCAGTGGGGATGAATGGGTAACTGTGCCCTCTGTCTACAGTTTAACCCCAGAGGCTCATGCACTGGAGCTAAACACTCAGAGTATGGGGCCTATAAGTGGATGTGTGCAAAATATACATGTGCACAGTTCAACCTTATATTAAATATTTCCCAGTTGTACAGGCTCATCTCAGGTTCAGAAACTGCCTATTCTAAAGTTATTGCAGACTGAGCTTCCCACAGGGTGGGCACAGGGCCCTTGACTAAAGCAATGAGACAGAGCACTATGATGTATGTACAGGGTTCTGCTTCCCCCTCCCACCAGCCATCATTGACTGCAATTAGTTCCATAACTGACGAGATCCAGTAATGACATCAATAGGAAATATGTTTCAACTACTGAGCAACTTAAAAGGCCTAAAATAGCAAGGACACTTGTTGCGATGTTATAGACTTCCTTTGACCTCAAATGAAGACTGGTCAGTTTGTCTGTGATAGCTGGAAGATATCACAAGTGTTCTTGAGTTGTATTTAATAACTAAACCTTAAAACAGAACATGTAATATATTGCAGCTTACCAGTCCTTAGATGTGGTGGCTGCATTGATTTTCTTTTTAATGGCTAAGTACAAAAAACAGAACAATAGGATTTTTGATTTAGATGTCAAAACCCATTTTCAGAGTACAATATAAGACACAGTGTACAGTACCCGGGTTATGTGCTACCACCTTCAGGCGACTGGACACAGGCAGAAAAACTTCAGGAACATCTCCCATTTAACCCCCTCCCTTTCCCAGCTAATCTCATTTACGTTGCAAGCAATAGGGAGAACATAAAGAAGAGGAAAGGAACCTGTGTCTGGTACTGTACTCTGGCTAGTCAAAAATCCTAATTTTCCCAATCATACAGTACAGGACACAATGTTCATTGACCCTGGGAAGTCTAAAAGCAGTCCAATTGAGGGGTGGGCCACACAACAGGTTCATGTAACATCAGGATAAAAGTAGCATCCTTCATGTTGACATAAACAACTAGAAGTCTTCACTACTGTACTGGTATCAGAGAGTTGGACTAACTAAAATGAGTGACAACTGATAGTAAAAAACAAACAGTAGACAATTGAAGGAATCTTCCAAAAAAATTCCATTGGCGTTTAAGAGAAGTCTGATCAAGGACTGGACACATTTGTTGGTAAATATACTGTATGTGTGTGTACACAAGTTATTAGCCATTTTGTGCCCATTTAGAGAGGGTGAAAATTGGAGGTTACAGAATAACCCTTGTCTATTAGAAAGGACGGTACACTTACAAATGTTTATTTGTTTGCATAGAGAACTTGGGCACAATGTGGTGGAGCAGTGTATGAAACAAACCGGAATGTGTCATGTAGAGCACAGTGTATGGGAATGCCACCCTGCCATTCACCCCAATATACTTAGCACCCATTACCATGTACCAAGAATACTCAACCACCATATCTCAAGCCAGCCACAGAGCTCCCAACAGTAAATCAGGATGTTAAATAGTGTCAGGCTGCCAGCAGATTTGCACATGCTGACCATCACATAATATGCAACTGCTCCTATTTCCTACACATCACTTCCCCCATCCCTCCTCATACACATTGTGGGGTTTATTTACATGGGGTAAATACAACGTTCCCTTTGCAATTGAAGTTGCACTCTGCAAGGGAAATTTTCTCAGAGCTTGGTGAACGCCGGAAAGTTTCACTTGGCAAAAATACCCAATCACGTGCATAGAAAATTAAAAAATTCTTGGATGATGAAAGTCAACAGTCTTACCTTATTCACCAAGCTCTAATTTCCTTACAGAGTGCAACTGCACTTGCAAAGAGAACAGTCTATTTGCCGTTGGTAAAATAACCTGTTATGTCCTTTAACCTAGTGGGTTGTGTAAACCCCAACAATAAAGAATATGTAAATCATTTAACAAGAAAACATGTTAAAATGTATTGCATATGGGATATTTTAGTTTTTTCCCCCCGACATACACTTACCTTTGTGAATGCCAAGTGCAAGGTTTCTGCCTGTGTTCGCTTCATCCTCCTTCAATTCATCTAGAATCCCCTTGTTGAGGCATATGTCCACATGTCTGTTAAAAGCTGCGAGGTCTGTGGTAGCTTGTTGTGTATTGCACACTGGGCAGATGAGTGTGGACTCTCCCTCGCCCGCTGATGTGCCGGGTGGTGTTGATTTTATATGCTTGTCATTGCCTTTAAGAACTGCTTGCTTTCCTAACACCATATTTGAGATGTCCTGACGCATGTTTTTACTGCTGCACCCTTTAAGATTTCTCTGTAAGGTTTGACCACCCTGTATTGCACATAATGTATTCTTATCAATAACAAAGTCATACAAGTCATCGCATGGTGTTATTGCCACCATTTTGTTTTTAAGATTGTTTGCATGAAAATCGCTTTCATTACCCCCATTATTTGCAGTCAAGTTTATTTGATTTGTTTTTTCTTTGTTTGGCATTTCAAAGAAGCCAGAGGAAGGTGATTTGCTTAAACATTCGTCAATATGCTTATTAAATGCCTCTAGGTCCCAATCTCCTTGCTTCATGAGACAGATCGGACATGTGAAATCCGGCTGTTCTTTGGCATCATCTGCACCAGCCTTGGGTTCTTCGAATACAGGAAATGTCACATTTTGGTCTTTGCTAGTGCAAGCTGTACCAGCTGTTCCAATAGAACTTTCTAGCAATTCCTGCTGTCTGGCTGCTCGCTTCTGATTGAAGAAACTCTCCTTCTGAGGACAAGGGGCTTGCCTTTCTTGGACTGCTTTTTCTGTGGCATCTGAACAAACTTTGTTTGCTGGTCTATTAGTGCACAAAAAACTGGTAATGCTCTTCTGGTGCTTTTTGTCTTCTTCTGATGTGAATCCCGAAACTCTTACACCTTTAAAGATTAAACAGTTAGTAAAATATTAATTTTGTATAAATCATTTTATATAATATTATAATGTGGAGGGAGCAGCCATATTATCTTATTACATATGCCAGGAGTATTGAATTCAAATTCATGAAGGTTCAGTCAGTAAAATGTTCTTCCAGTCGAGGTCCGAATCATACGTTTGACTCTCAATGGCACCTCTGCACAGTGGCAAATGTGGCGCATTTTTGCGAGTCCCATGCCGCATGGTGACATAGTACCATGCAACTTGGTACAGCGCAATTTAAAAAAAAAAAAAAAAGGGTCAGGGCAGGGACTTATTGTTCTGCGTATATACTTAAAAGGCCAGCCCACTGCAATAAAGGGGCCTCCTATATGCAGTAGGTAATCATGTGAAGCTAGCCTCAGATCCTTCACATCACAATCCTTTTTATTACATCAGTGTTCTCAGTCCCCCTGCACATCATCCCCCCCCCTTTTAAGTTACAGTCCTTAGCCCCCCCTTAACGCTCTTGCCTTTGGTCCCCCTTAATATCCCTCCCTACTACAAATTGCAGCTCCCAGCCCCCTTTATATCACCCTCCTTCACATTGCAGAGCCCATCATCCCTTCACATTCCTGTCCGCACCCCCTTCACATAACTTTCCTTACCCCCTTTACAGCACCCTCTTCACATAACGGTCCTCAACCCCCTTTATAGCACCCCTTCACATTCCTGTCCTCACCCCCTTCTCATTCCTGCCTTCACCCCCTTTATAGCGCCCCCTTTACAATCCTGTCCTCATCCCTTTTATAGCACCCCCTTCACAATCCTGTCCTCAACCCATTTATAGCACCCCCTTCACCCCCTTTATAGCACCCCCTTCACATTTCTGTCCTCACCCCCTTAATAGCACTCCCTTCCCATTCCTGTCCTTACCCCAGTTATAGCACCCCCCTTTACCTAACTGTCTTCAACCCCTTTATAGCACCCTTTCACATTACTGTCCTCGCCTCCCTTTATAGGGGGATCAGCAGAATGTTTTCCACCCGGCACAGTTACATTTTGAATAAGCTGGGTGGTGCCGAGAGGGCTACTTATTACTCAAATTTTGCCCGATTGAACAAGAACTGGATGATATTCAAGCTATGTATGGCTAGCTTCATTTTCTGAAAAGGGGAAGTGAAACAACAACCATCCTGTAGCATGTTAAAGCAAAATCATGAACATATACTGTATAGTCAATGTACATTTTTAAATTAAATAATGCATCTTAAAACTGATGCATGAATTTTTTAGAGGTTGATTCTACACTTAGATTAGTCCTGCAATTTATGCAACAATGTATTTTTTATTTCTTATTTTTAGCAGTCTAAAATTACAGAAAAAAACTACAACACTTAATGCAAGTTTGAACTCATAGTATGCAACATCAGAAATTTTCAACAACAGAACTTTACCCATCAGTCTAAGACGCAGAGGTTCCGGTGAAACTGCCTCAATCTCAGCTTTAAGAATGTCCTTGGCAACGCAGAAAATTTCTCCTTCTGTACAGACTGTGTGGGATACAGTGGAAGCTCTTGTCTTTACCTCAAATTTGACATTTTTCAGTTTTAGGGTAACAGTTCTGCCCTATAACAAAGGAAGCAGCAGTCAGAATAGAATGCTATAAAGTCTCCGGTGTGTTGATTTTGGCAGGCTGAGCCAAGTTCACATACAGGTTAGAAGCTACGCTCGCAATGGGAACTGCTAGACGCACCCATTGCCTGAACTCCAGCTGCTCTGAGGACCTGCCACACTACACCGCCTAATGTTTAATAAATGGTTAGAAAACATCAGCGGCTGATCCCCAAGACTCAGAGCAGGAAATAACTTTAAACAAATGTAGCCACAGCAGGAAATTCAGAGATAAAATAACTATATTTTGATTTCTGGTTGTAAAGCTGGAAAACAATCATTAAAAAAAAAAAGGAAATAAAAATCGCAAACCTTTAATTTGCATTTCTTTTAAATAAAAAAGTGTGAATTGTACAAAAGCATGCTGAAGTCTATTCCCATTTAGCATTAAAATAAAAATGCCATTGCATGTTGCATTCTTTAATATGCATTAAAACTGAAAAAATACTTAATTCTTTGTCAATTACGCTCCTGTCAGAACATCTGGCTCGCTGTTACTAATTTGTTTCACTTTTTCTTTTATGTGAAAACCTCAATAAAGAAATTTTGAAATAAAAACTGAAAAATACCATTATTATTACAAAACTGGCTGTATGGAAATACACATTTTCTTGTAGGTAAAACTGTAAACTTGTATGCAGTAGCTTTACATAAGCTAAAGTACAGGCAAAAAAATATTTTGTCCATTTTCACAGTAAACAAAAGTTACCTCTAATTAAGCGTGCGCCATCTCTGGCTGTTGCAGTGTTTGTTATAACTATTACTTTTATTCAGCACGCACTTTACGGTCAGTGGAATTTCGCTTTAAGATGGGTTTTACGTCCTCTTTGTTCCCCTGCAAAGTAAAAGCATAATGGACTAGTAAGCATAGCATACTAGCCCATTATGTGGCACTTACCTGTAAACGAAGCCTGCACTGTCCTGCACTGGTGGATGCATCCATCTTCGCCCCTCTTCCTTCCGGGGCGCAGTGTACAGCAAATATCTCCTAAACGCTGCATGTTTAGGAGATATTTCCACTACCTATAGGTAAGCCTTATTCTAGGCTTACCTACAGGTAAAAGTCACAATCAGATGTTTACAACCACTTTAAAGCTCAAGATAATTGTCACCTGTCTAGGAAGTTTAAAAATATTTCAAATAGCTAACAGAAGACAGGGCAGTGGCAGAGATTTTGCAAATAAATAGGCTCTAAAAAGTATTGTGGGGCAGAGGGGGTAACAAGCGTTATATATAATACTGTACAAAATGTAAATTAGTTCCTATATCCTTATGTGGGTAAACAGGTATCTTGGCACTTTTGCGCTAGAGATGCAATTGAAACCTTGCCTTTGTTCAATGTCACAGTCTTTACATCTATCATGTATTAATGATCATGATCACCAGCAAGGAGCCTCTTCCTTGTAACTAGGGATGTCCCGATACCTATAGTATCGGTACCGATACCGAGCATTTCCCCAAGTACTTGTACCCCTCTGTGCTCCGTGCTGTCTCCCTCCATCCTCCGTGCGAAGGTAGGAGCCGCTAAACCCAGCTCCTACTGACTCTGTCCATTCACATAACTGAGCATCGTAACCTGTGTTTACGATGCTTCAGTTTATGAATGGAGAGGAGCTTCATGTATCTATGTATTCTCCCTGTTATTTGGGATAATTACTATACCATATTGGTATCTCTATATATATTATCTTTCGGCAGATACTTAGTATGCATCCACTCCTGAAGAAATGGAGCGAGTCCACGAAAAGCGTAGAGCCTTTTGGATGCAACTATATTTTATACCAATGTTCTGCCATGTTTTCTACTTTTAAACATCACTATGAGAATATCTGCTATATTTACAATCATTTGACAAATCGGCTCCAATTATTATGTGTTGCCCTGCTATAACAACATTGTGGTTGTATATACAGGAAAAGCAATATGATATGATATATTTATTATGCGTGTATATAAATTGATTTTAATAAATAAATGATTTTTCTACTTCCATGTGTGTATCAATTGCAATGTGCTATTTTTTTTTGTTTCTGTATAGTAATAAACTTTCGATAATTATTTAGTCACATGTCTTATGCCTCATCTAAAGTCTCAACCCTATCTCTTTTTACTAGATATAGGGATGGAAGTGCATGACGGCAAAATGTACAAAATGTAGCTTCAGCCTTGAAAAGTTACTGCTTCAGCTCACCTAGAGAGAAAATGAACAGCCAGACAGCTTGAGTATTCAAGATTTAAATTACGTACAAGTCAGAGCAGGCTGTGCACATAGCTTCTAATAAACTTTAAAAATGTTGCCTTCAGTTTTTAAATTCTCTTCTTAAATTGCTTGCAGTTTGCTTAGCAACTGGCAGCATGGATATGTCAAATGGTAAAAATGTATGTATATGCCAGAGTAACTCCCTTTACTTAAAATAACCTTTGACAATATTAAGAGAGATAAGGAAACTGCACCATAAGCACATACAGTTAGTGCCGATTAGGTTGGAGGATCATTCCAATAAACCGCACACTTCTACAGTGACATCACTTCTACAGTGACATCATACTTCAACAGCTGCATTCCTGTGCTGACTACTATGAATATACATATGAATTTAGCATCAGCTATTAAATATTATTATTATTATACAGGATTTATATAGCGCCAATAATTTACGCAGCGATTTACAGTTATAATACAATAAAATACAAGAGGATTAAGAGGGCCCTGCTCAGAAGAGCTTACAATCTAATAGATGCTGCATGTGGATTAGATAAAATGAATATGCCTTATGGTAGATACAATGCAAGATCACCCTGTAGCCTCTAGAATCAAGATGATCTCAGAGCTGAGCTGCAACAATCCTAAAGTGTATGATTATTTCTGGGGGCCTATTATATTGTCAGATGTCCTTGAATTCCAAGACTTTGAACAAAACAATGTCTGTGGCTGCTTTGTGCAGAACTTGGTACACTGCAGCCATGAAAATATGTAGCTTTTGGCATAACGCGTAGTGATCCATTGGCATTGTTACAGTGATTCCGCAATTGGCCCCTTCATATGGAAGGCTACTATATGTTTGCACTTGATTAGTGCTTGATCTGTGGGACAAATGGCACAGGTTTCTCTGTATAATTTATCTGCGTTTTCCTATATATAGGAGAGCTACACATTTTTATAGCACACACACTTCACGATGTTCATATGTTTTTTGATGATTTTTTATTTGTCCCAAAAAATATATACATTTATATATTCGTGAGCACTTTTTTTTAACTTGGGATTACAGTGGTTACATTTCCATCAACCCCTTTTTCCTTCTCTCTATATTGCACTGCAGCCATCGGCATACATTTCCCATCCGGGTTACATTTACTGAACATGTAGTGAGTGGTACTGGGTCAGTATTGCCACTGTGCAGCCAGACAGCTTGACAGGAGTGACAGAAGCTGTAACAGGACTGAAATATTTACAAGTATACCATTATATCCATTATATGGGGTTTTTCAGATGACTACAGTTCAGCCTTAGGAACATGCTGTGGACAAATAAAACCTCTGCTGCACAGTACATCTATTTCTGTATGTAAATCACTACAGACAAGAACATGTGCTCACTGTGGAAAGCCAAACGACCAACCAAACCTGCTATACTCTGTGAGCAGAAAACAATTTAATCAATGTTGACATGACTGATTTCTATACTGACCACATCTGCCAGGAGTATACGGTTCACTACAGAAGCAGAGAATGCAGAGAATAAAGAGTCTGGTGTCTTGGATGCAGCCAACATGTTCTAACAGTTGATGCGAGTGTATTGCGTATAGTGATTCTGAAAGACTCTGTAGCCAGGGCACATTGAACGAGGCCTTCCCCAATAAGACGCATCTTCCTGTCTTACTGGCACCCAGTAACGGGACAAGGTCATCTAGCGCCCGGGGCAAAGATGCCAGGTGGCGCCCCTCTCAAAAAATAATGTATGCGCATTATGTGTCAGCAAAAAAACATGAACGCCAATTTTCACACTTACCTCCTAAGCATAAATTCCCTTTGCAAGACAAAAATCCCCCCCCCATAATAATCCCCCCCTCTTCCAGTACAAATCCACCCTCCCAGGTCAAATGCTCTCCCCTCCCCAACCCCCCCCCCCCTAGCACAAATGCCCCCCAAATCTCCTCTCCTAACACCTATCTCCCCTCCCACCCCTACACTTTCCCCCCAATTAACCCTATTAGCACCAATCTTCTGCCCTTCCTAACAGAAATTCACTCGCCCCTCAAATTTCCCTTCTGAACATAAATCCCCACACCTCCAAATCCCCCTCTCCTAGCACAACATCCCTCTCCTAGCACTTTTTCTCCCCACAAATTTCTCCTCCTCGCACAAATCTTTGCAATCATGCCTACTAGTACAAACCCTACCCCAAATCCCCCTTCTTAAAAGAAATACACTCTCCTAGTAACCCCCTCAAATTACCCATTCTAGCACAACCTCTTAAAATCCCCACAGCGCCTAGGGCAGCCTCCTACCCACCTCTTGTCCCAGCCCTGCTGGTACCCCACATACTAACGGAATGCACCATTTTCAATAATAGACATTGAGACTAACAAAGCCATCTAAATCCATACTGAGGTATCTACACGGGTAAAAGGGACCTCAATATAACAACCCAACTCACAGTTCACACATCATTCATGGTTTGTAGAAGAGAAAGTAAATGGCTTCTATACACCTTTACCTTTAGTCCTTCTTTATGTAGATCTTCTGCTAGGTCCTTGCAGAGTTCCCGACACAATTCATACTGTTCTTCCACTGAGCTGATCTCACTGAAAGTCCTAAAATTGGATAGAAGTTAATGCCATGTTCTACAAAGTACTTATGGAACACTGTTGCACTAAGAAGTGAATCTGGCATTCAACACACATTCACTGCAGGTGAACCTTCCTGGTGCATGTGTTTTCAATTACAATGATTAATTTACAAGTCAAATTTACTGCCTTATAATTATGCAATACATAACAAATAAGCACTATGGGTTAGCCAGTGAGACAACACAACACATGGTGCTTGCTTTGAGGTTGTAATTATCCGAGTTAACTTATAGCTGAACTCCTGGAAGTTACAACCACGATATGTCTCCTTTAAATACATCCCATCACATGCCAAAAAATCACCAAACTCAAAAACAGATTTGTATCCAGCATAAAGCTGGAACTTCCGCTGTCCAGATTCCTCCCCCCTTACATTTGGCACGTTTTAGGGTTTTAGGGGGGAGCGGAACTCCGCTTTATATTACGGTACGCTTTTATGTTTCAATGATTTTTATTAAAGACTTCCAAAACAAAGATTTAGAACAATCTCAACTTTTCATAGTACAAAGGCCATACAGCCTGGGAATCAAATATAACATAAGTACTGGCTTCAATGGGTCTCACTCATAGTATCAACATTAAGCAATCAGAAGGCCCGCCCGATCAGGATACGGTACACTTTTAAAACTCAATTAACATTGGAAGGGCTGGTGATTTTAAAGAGTTACTATGACTTGCTGGACAACTCTTTAAAATCGTAACACATAAGGTTTAAAAACTCACTTTATACTTTTCCACCCTGGTTTCTTTCACTGGTGTTTTTCCCACTCTTCCTGTTGGATTTTTTTACATTATGAAGAAGGAAACCGGATGTGCTGGGACACTTAAAACTTTCAGTTTGACAGAAACCAAGTCAGTAATTATTTTTCAACAGCAAAAGGTTGAACATTTTGCTATTGAAGTATGTAAGACTTTTATTAAAGGGGAGTTCCAGCCATTTGTATGTTTATTAAAAGTCAGCAGCAACAAAAAGTGTAGCTGCTGGCCTTTAATAAACAGACACTTACCTGCTCCAGCGTTCCAGCGACGCGCTGGCCGGGGCTCCGCTCCTCTCCCCCCCTCCCCGGCCGGCGTCTTCATTCTCAGTGTGGGCACCCGGCCGTGACAGCTTTCGGCTTCACGGCCGGGCACCCACTGCGCATGCGCGAGCGGCACTGCGCATGCGCGAGCGGCACTGCGCATGCGCGAGCGGCGCGGCCCAGGGCCGTGTAATTGGCCAGGAGATTGCCTAGGACCTGTGACGTGTCCTAGGCGATCGCCTACAGCAGCCCCTTCCTGAAGGCGATTAAACTTAGTCGCCTACAGGAAGGAGGTGGGACAGGAAGTCCCACTCTTGCTGAAGCCCCCACTCCCCCCCCCCAAAAAATGACATGCCAAATGTGGCATGTAAGGGGGAGAGGAGTGGGTTAAGAGGAAGTTCCAAATTTGGGTGGAACTCCTCTTTAAGCCAGCTGACCAAGCTCTAATGAAAAGGAGAAATATTCCTTTTCCAAAGACATATTCTTTGAAACCTCAGGAAACATTTCACTGGTCTCTGACAATAATTAGGTTGAAAACTGCTCCTTTAAAGCAAATTAATCAAAGCGTAAAGAAATTATACTGCCTTGTCTATAAATACAATAGGTGCATCTGACACCTGTTCAAGCCAGTTACTGGTCTCTTTTTATATCCCAGTATAACCACAAATGACTTATGACTAACTAACCAAACTAAGGAATGGCCAGACACACAACACAGGCACAAAGCAAACATGAACTCTTCTCATCAAATGCTTCATGAGAGGCCTAGATGGTAAGGTCCAATTCAAAGGTTTCATGTACAGCCTTTTCTACGATTGTTGCGATTATGTAAAAAACATGAGCGCTCATAAACAAACACATGCTATTTACCTAGCATATCCCCTCCTTCCTGCTATGTCATAGCCTTCTCCTTTTCTGGGAGTGCAACTGTTGTCAATGCCGGTCCAGTTTCTCCAGCCCTTCCCTTACCTCCCGGGGAAGTTTTTTTTTTAAAAAGGGAATAGAGTGATCACTCTGAGTCTGCTGGGGCGGCTGGGAGGCTTTTAAAGGTAGAGAACATAAAATATGCTAAATGCACATATAATCTTAAAGGAAAATTGCTCTTAAAATAAATAATCTGGTGAAAGGGTTTCTTTAGGACTACACGTACCTCAAACTTTTTCAGTTTATCTCAGAATTAGAGGATTACAAAAGGTAAAGATATCACATCCTCTTCTTAGGTCTTCTTTTGTGTATTCAACTAAAGAACTGGCCAACACCCAATATTAAAATGGCAGGCTGAATCCTTTAACAATTAGTCTTAAAGTGATTGTAAACCCCGTTATACCACTATTACCTACAGGTAAGCCTATTATAAGACTTACCTGTAGATACTATGAATATCTCCTAAACTTGCACAGTTTAGGAGATATTTACTGTATCTGCATGTGCCGACGTTATCGTCAATCACAGTGCAGGAGCCCACAAACCCGGAAATAACTCTGGGAGACATGTCGCTGGTCACAGCGCAACAGCTTTGATCTAAGGTATTTCATAATGAGCTAGTATGCGATGCATATTGGCTCATTATACATTTGTCTTGCAGGGTTTTACAACCTCTTTAACACAGAATACATGAATAGGGCTAGAAATAGATAAAGTAGTGAGAAGCAGACTTTTTCTAAACACCTTGGTAGGTCAACGTTAGCCATGGACCAAGCCCTATGTAAATCATAGTTGTCAATAAATGAAGAATTAAACTGGTCACTCTTCCTCTTTTGCAAGCACCATTCCAGGTCGTGATCGTTAGAACAGGGCCCGGGGCTCTCAGCAAGACCACAGTCACTGTACTGGGAGCGCGCCGTGTGGCGTTCTCTCAGAACAACGGGAGATAAGCAAATATGAGGCCCCACGGCAAAAAGCCCAGTGCAGTGCATATTTGTGTTACATCAGCGTCAAGGGGTTAAAGGTGAACTTAAAGGGGTTGTAAAGGTACAACTACAGGAGAGTCAGGACGCCCATTAACACAAAATAGTAGTAGTAGTAGTAGTCCAAGGGAGGGGGAGAGCACGACACTCCAAACCAGGAAGAAAGCCTTGCATTACTGTGTGGAGTTACAGACAGAAGAACAGGAAGTGAGGATTTCTCAGGAGAAATAAGGACATTTAAAAGCAAAATGGAAGGATGAGGTAAGTGAAGGAGGACTGCACTAAGGTAAAGGAAGCCATTTAGAATTTTTTTTTTACCTTTACAACCCCTTTAAGACATCAAAGCAGTGTTAAATGAATTGTAAATGTGCAGGGTTTTAAAAAACAAACATTTCATACTTCCTTATACCTCCTATGTGCAGTTGGTTTTGCACAGAGTGGCCCCAATTCTCCTCTTCTAGGGTCCCTCAGTGGCGCTCCTGGCTCCCCCTCTTCTCAAGTGCCCCAGAGAAGCGCTCTCCTTAGTGGACACCCGTGTGGGCTCACTCCTGTGTCCTGCTTCTGCATCTATTGACACAGAAAGCAGGACTCGGCCCTGCCCCCGACACCTGCATCATTGGATATGATTGACAACAGCGAGAGCCAATGGCTGCGTTGCCATCAATCTATCCAATCAGGACACGAGACACCGGCCGGAGCTGGTGTGCTCGTTCCCATCGTGGGAAACACAGGGCTCAGGTAAGTAATAACGGGGGCTCAGGGGGCTGCTGAGTGACAGAAGGTTTCCCACCTTAATGCATTAAAGCGGGGGTTCACCCTATCGACGGGAAATTTTTTTTTTTTTTTTACCTTAAAATCAGGCATTGTAGCGCGAGCTACAGTATGCCTGTCCCGAATTTTTTCCCCCCATACTCACCTTGTAGTCGTCCATCGAAGATACCGGGGAATGGGCGTGCCTCTGGAGACGGAGGATGATTGACGGCCGGCTCTGGCGCGTCACGCTTCTCCGGAAATAGCCGAAATAGGCTTGGTCTTCACGACGCGTGCGCATAGCCTGTGCGCAGGCGCCGTGAAGAGCCGAGACCTACTCCGGCTGTCTTCGGGGAGAGTGACGTGCCAGGGCCGGCCGTCAATCATCCTCCCTCTCCATAGGCACGCCCATTCCCCGCGGGAGCCGGAATCTACGATGGACGACTACAAGGTGAGTACGGGGTTAAAAAAATCGGGACAGGCATACTGTAGCTCGCGCTACAATGCCTGTCTCGATGGTAAAATCATGGGATTGTGGGTGAACTACCGCTTTAAGGTGAAAAAACACGAGGGTCCACAACCCCTTTAATTCCAAAAGCAAACATTTATTAAATTGCAGCTTACCAATTCTTAGATGCGATGGCTACATTAGTTTTCTTTTTAAGCTTTTTTTCTTCTATTTTCATCTTGTAAATCTGTTGTTTTTCCAAAGAACACACTCTCTTTCAGATTATTAGTTACAGGGTTGAGACAAGCCATTTACCATTGACGGGGGTGCTTACAATGGTTTTCCAAATCCGATAGTACAACTAACACTTCACGCCCCCCAGACTGGCAATGCTGCTGTCCAAATGTACCTTCTGTGTGTCTTCATTTAGAGTGGGGGCACTCTAATACAGGATCTGTGTTACTGCCCAGATCACCAGGGTAAAATAGAGGGGAAATAGCCTAAAAAAAAGAAAACAAATGCAGCCACCACATCTAATGATTGGTAAGCTACAATATACATGGTATTACATTCTTGTCCTTCAGTTTAATGCGGTTTTAATTCTGGTCCTTTGTGGGCTGCTACACCTTTAGGAGAGGTCTAGGCAAACCTCTTGACAAGATTGACTTTTATTGTAGCAATTTCTATGTATTGTATGTTCAAGTGTAGTTATTCCCATAGCTCTTTACAAGGGGACTTTGATAACTTTGTATAGCTTTCATGCTTGTAAAAGGTATATATATATATATAGCGACACACGTACCCTGCCATCCACATGATGTAAATGAAAACATGATTCATCAGGCTAATCCACTTTTTCCACTGCTCCGTGGTCCAGTTCTGATAATCAAATGCCTATTAAAGGTGCTTTTGGCTGTGTACATGGGTCAGCATGGGCACCCTGACTGGTCTGCGGCTACACAACCCCATATGCAACAAACTCGATGCCTATTTTTCTACTTTCAAAACATCAACTTTGGGGACAACATGTTTACTTGCTGCCTACTTGCTGATTTTCAGATACTATTGTATATAATCAATGTTTTTCACCTAATTTTCAGTGGTTATAAAGTTATAAAGTTATGGCTGATGTATGTATAATGCAGTTAATTTTTTTACTTTGAGCTCTCTTTCCAGCGAGCCAAATGAAGTGATGGGGAGCAGTGTTGCCAACCACCAGTATTTTTACTGGCAGCCAGTAAAAAATGGGCACTTTTCTCCTGCCAGTAAGAGGAAAAGGTTGCCAGTAAAAAATAAGACTGATGCGCGGCTCGAAACTGTGCATATGCAGCTCGGGTCCGGAGCTGTGTGATCTCATGGTGCAAGGAAGCCAAGCGGAGTGGCCGGAGCCTTGTGTCTGGGTCTGCAAGATGGCAGTAAGGAAAGCTAGGGGCGGGACTGACGGTGTTGTTTGGACTGGAGGGGACTAAAGGGACCACCTGGCATAAAGAGAGACTGTCACTGACTCAGGAGGGGACGTGTTGTGTTGGTGAGGTGTCATCATCATCAGTGCTGCTGCACACTGCTGTCAGTGTCATTGTGAAAGTCAATGTTATGATGCATCGCCCATTCTAATGTATTGCCCTCCTGAGTCCTGTCCCCTAGCTAGTTACTTACTATATCGAAAATAAAATAAGAAATATGCTTTTTGTCTTAATATTTACATTAAATCACATTGCTAATTACATATTGTATTTATTTGTAGCCTAAATACTGTAATTTTCACTTAAAACTGTAATTTTGTAACTTTTGGAACTGCCAGTAAAAACTTGGCGGTGCCAGTAAATTTTGTGTTTGTGTCAGTAAATTTCAATCTGGTAGGTTGGCAACACTGCTGGGGAGTCTGCTTTGGGTCAGAAAGGATTACTTCACTTTACCGGGGTAGGTTGGCCAGAGATTGCACTATGAACTTTGAAAAACTGCTGTAGATGTAAAGAAATAGAGGAAGCACAGCACAGCAGTTTCAGGTCATGAATGAGAAAAGTATTCCTTCTTGTGCTGAATACGGAAGTAAATACCATAAGAAAATAAATTCATTTGTATTGACGTCTTTATGGTTAATCTTAAACATACCGTTCTGTGCTCATGCTTTTCCTTTCTCCGTCTCTGGAAAGACAAAATGTTAATGTTATATTTTAGCAAAAAAAGAGAAATGTATCTTTTCCATCTTCACAACCATTAAGTGATATTCATGCGGTAGATGTGCATTGCAGTGTGTTGCCATGGATTCTGGATGGCGCTCCAATGCACATACTGTATACGGTAAAAAAAAATGCACATAGGGAACACATATGTAAATGCTATGGGCAATGTGGTGTGCTGCATTGCAGGTGTGTTAAATTGTGTGTGAATGGGCTACTTAAATGCAACACATGCTCCTGCGAGCACAGGTATGAATGGCTCCTTAGATCCTCAGCTTGCATGCAGTAATTCACTCTAACAGTATATTTATTTAATGGCCCATTAACAAGAGTTTCATCTGGTGCAGTGCATTAATGTGCATTTTTAGGCTGCAAGGATGGGCACTGATCAGGCTGCATTTGATGGGCACTGAGGAGTGAGCAGCATGGGAACCACTTTGCACAATGAATACAGGCAGCCTGAGTAGAGGGGCCCTGGGCCAGCACACGCAGCACTCCCGGCCTCACTCCTCTGCGCAGACCAACACATGTGTGCAGACACCTTGGGGCAGGAGGAGACCCACATATCGGAGCCTGCATAGAAACAAATGCAGGAGGGGCCCACAGACCTCAGAAAGACTTTCAAATCCTGAGCTACTAGCCAGACCTCAAGGATTACTCGCCACCAGTTGCCCCGCCCTTGCCAGCCCTCAAAATACACTCACAAAATGCGAGTGGAATTTTTGAGGGCTGTGTATTATATATATATATATATATATATATATATATATATATATATATATATTGTAGCAGAGCATCCCAGAGAGAGCCTGGGAAAGTCCTATTAGGGGTTTATACATCTCCCAGGCTCCTCTTCTCAGTAATGATCCGCCTCCGTGTGTCCGTAAAGCTCAGCGGGGATCCTCCATAAAATCTCCGCTGATCCGGCAGCTGACAGGGCGGTCCCTGCACACTGTGCAGGGACTGCCCTGTCTTTCCTCTGCTCTCCCCTATGGGGGGATCGGATGAACACGGACCGTATGTCCGTGTTCATCCGATCCGATGACGGAAGAAAAAATAGGATTTTCTTCCGTCCGCAAAATCGGAGCTTTGTGGAGGCGGGTGATTCCGGGTGTCAGCGGATGTTCATCCGCTGACACCCGCAATCCCATAGGGACCAATGTATGTCCCGTTTTCATCCGCAAATGGATGGATGAAAATGCGGACATACGGTCCGCACATGTGAAAGGGCCCTTACACGTTCAGGGATCTCTGATCCAGTTCAGGTGTTGTTCCTCTCTCCCAGGTCAATTTAAGCTCACCTGAGCAGACAGCCTTTGCTCTGCCTGGGAAGCACAGATAGTGTTGGTCTGTGAGAGCAAGGAGGTTGGTAAAGAACGGTTAAGCAGTTGATGTGGAAGCTGACAAGCTGTAGGCTTGTTCAGCCTGGTAGTGAGGGCCTGTATATATATATATATCGTATAGTTAGAGCCGAGACACGGCTAGGTTTTTGTTTAACTACTTTTTGTTCCGTTTGTTTTTCTGCACACTGTACAGCACCTGTAAATAGACTTTGTATATAGCACCAATAAACACTCCACTGTTTTTCACTTATCTTATGGACTTGGTATCTGTGCCTGCTCATCCCAGGGAGCTTTTGTACCTGCTACCTATCCCCCAGGTTACAATATATATATATATATATATATATATATATATATATATATATATATATATATACATACACACACACATATACATACATACATACACACACACACATACATACATACATACATACATATACACACATATATACATACATACATATACACACATACTTTTTTTATATTTGAGGCAGGGGTGAACCTCGGGTGAGTTCCCACACTTTTTTTCAAGGCACTCTGGTATTTTTATTATTAAATGATATTTTTGTTCATTTTTTAATATGTTTGTGCACTTTTAAACGGGAGTGTTAAAATTACACTTTTGGGTTTTACTTGGATTAAGATAAAGGAGAGAGAAAAAAATATTTTTTCAAAGCACATGAACGCAAGTTTTTACTTACTTCTCTATGTGTGTTGAGCCGAGGCCCAGAGAAATATGTAGGAAGTTATGCCAAGATAGCTCAGAGAAAAGCAGTGATAGCAGCGCCCTCTGCTGGTAGAGGTCAGTACATGTTGTTACACCCAGAGCCTGTAACATTTTCTCAGTTACTTTCCCAATGCCTGGAACCTGCAGCAAAGCACATCCGTCAGTAATACATTACAGACAACTGGCAGCATTACACAGGATATCATAAACAGTAACTGCTGATGAGCATGACACCGTCCAAGAAAGGATTTGTAAAAATATGCTGTGTTTTCTTATCAGAAGTGATAAACAATCTGGGTTTTATTAAGATGTCATTCTATGAAGAGTGTAAACGGGATGGTCTGCAAGGGAGTGATGTATAATAAGTGATAAATAACATGTCATTACTTAATCTGTTATTATTCAATTCAAGTTTAAGACATAACAAATGATGATGGCTGCAAGTTGTGAAATTCTAGGTCAGGGATCTTCAAACTACGGCCCTCCAGCTGTTGCGGAACTACAAGTCCCATGAGGCATTGTAAAACTCTGACATTCACAGACCTGACTAGGCATGATGGGAATTGTAGTTCCTGAACAACTGTAGGGCCGTAGTTTGAGGACCCCTGTTCTAGGTGGACTGCAGAGTGCTGGTGATCATCTGCTGCAAGGGATCGTTCCTATTTGTTATCTTCTGCCTTTTAAAGAGAACCTGGCCTAAATTAAAACCCTTCTAATTTCCCAACAATGTGGAAATGTGTGCATCTTGAAAATTCCTATACTTCTCATGCAACATCAGTACCTGACCTCATAAAAGGTATTTTGGCTGAATTTACAGCTGTGTGGTGTGTTGCGCATTTATAGGGTTCATTGGGACAGAATTAAAATTGACCAAAACGATGTAATGTAAGGGCGCCACATCCCTATTAAATACATGAATATATAGGAGGAAGGTTTGTTGGGACTTTTAAAGCGCATAAACAGAATTACAAAAATAGAACATTTTATTGATAAAAGTTCATATCAGAAAAACATAAAATTATCACAGTTCGATCAGCACAATATACCAATAGTAAGTGCACATCTGATTTATCTCTACATGTTTCGCCTTTTACGGCTTCTTCGGGAGATCTTTTACAACAGGCACTGTATATGAACTTACAAAACAAAGCCGCGCCAGAAACTCTTAATTAGTAAATTACATTCAAGATATGATGTTACGTCAATTCCATAAAGTGCAATTGTCAGCATATAGCTCCAAATACTAATAAAGTTCATGCAGGTAGAGAATCCTTGAAGCATACACCACCCAAAGTGACAGGTAATTGCAACAATGAAGTGATCCCTTCACCAAGATATAAGGCCGCTTACCAGAGGGCAAGCTTGATGTGCAGTCGGCTATAGCCCAGCCGCGGCCTTTATGAACACACAGGAATACATGGGGAGACAGGTTCCCAAGGAAAACTCCAGCCACGATCTCAAGCTCATCCGGATAGAAGGATGGAAAGAAGATGCACCATAGCGTAATTCCGTATACAAGTTTACATCTATTTAAAGCGTAAGCGTACTTACAAACATCGATAAAAAAACAGCATGTAAAACTAAAGTGCCGGCCGGCAACTGTTGGAGCCCTTCCTCCTTAGCGTGGTGACGTCACTGCACATCCTCCCAGAAGCGTTTCGTCATCAATTGGATGTTCTCAATGGGATATTTATATTATAAATCAATAACAAAGGAAACACAATATATACATATACATCACAGACTTAATATGTACATATTGTGTTTCCTTTGGTATATTGTGCTGATCGAACTGTGCTAATTCTATGTTTTTCTAATATGAACTTTTACCAATACATTTTTCTAATTTTGTAATTCTGTTTATGCACTTAAAAAGTCCTTACAAACCTTTCTCCTATATATATTCATGTATTTAAAAGGGACGTGGTGCCTTTAAATTTAGTCTTTCAACAAATCAGCTCAAAAAATCTTTTCTTCTCCTTTGTGATATATCAGGGTGGCAAACACCCACAAATACATTGATATTAAGTCTGTGATGTATATGTATATATTGTGTTTCCTTTGTTATTGATTTATAATATGTAATTTTCTATTGTAGTGATCAGTTCATATACAGTGCCTGTTGTAAAAGATCTCCTGAAGAAGCCGTAAAAGGCGAAACATGTAGCGATAAATCAGATGTGCACTTACTGTTGGTATATTGTGCTGATCAAAGTGTGATCATTTTATGTTTTTCTAATATGAACTTTTATCAATACATTTTTCTATTTTTGTAATACTGTTTATGTGCTTAAAAAGTCCCAACAAACCTTCCGCCTATATTTTTATGTAAGGGCCCAACTAATCCAGCTACTTGATAGTTTTCCAATCAAAGAGACCATTGCACCACATAGCTGTGGGTAGATCTAAAAGGTGATTGCACATTCAGACTGTAATGTAAATGGCTGCCTTAAAGGGGTTGTAAAGGTAAAAAAAAAAAAAATCCCTAAATAGTTTCCTTTACCTTAGTGCAGTCCTCCTTCACTTACCTCATCCTTCGATTTTGCTTTTAAATGTCCTTATTTCTTCTGAGAAATCCTCACTTCCTGTTCTTCTGTCTGTAACTACACGCAGTAATGCGAGACTTTCTCCCTGGTGTGGAGAAAGCCTCTTGAGGGGGGAGGGGGCGAGCAGGAGGGTCAGGAGGCTATCTACTTTGCAGATAGAGAAAGGAGCTGTGTGTTAGTGGGCGTCCTGACACTCCTGTTTGCCCCCTCCCCCCTCAGGAGGCTTTCTCCACACCAGGAAGAAAGCCTCGCACTACTGTGTGTAGTTACAGACAGAAGAACAGGAAGTGAGGATTTCTCAGAAGAAATAAGGACATTTAAAAGCAAAATTGAAGGATGAGCCAAGTGAAGGAGGACTGCACTAAGGTAAAGGAAGCTATTTAGGGTATTTTTTTTTCTTCTTACCTTTACAACCCCTTTAACACAGGTATCTGCAGGGTTCACAAGGTGCTGCACTGAATATATTATAATCTCACTCCACAATGGGTACATAGAAAACTATCCAGGTTTTATTGCCAAAGCTTCAATGAACAAGGTTAGAAGCTGATTGGCTACTATGCACAGCTGCACCAGATTCTGAGTGCACCAGTTTCAGTAAACCTCCAATGTCTTTTAGATTTACCAATAACTATATAGTTTAAGAGCCTGTCTAAATGGATTCAAATCAAAATAATTATCTATCTACACTTCCAAACTATACAGTTTTGTTAAATTTTAAAGAAATGAAACTCCAATATCCAATTCCAGATTTTGTGTCTCAAATTAAAGTGGTAACTTTATTTAAAACAGAATTCCAAGCCTAAACCTATATCCACCCCCTTTCTAAGTCCTATACTAGCTATTCTGTAATGGAAAGATGTGCATACTTACTTAATCTAAAGGCGCTCCGGTCAAGTAACACGATCGGCTTTCAGCGCTGGCTTCAGGTGAGAGGAGGGACAGCTAACAGATGCCTCATATTAAGTCAATGTGTAATGTCACCACCCAGGCACTGCAGCCATTATTAGCGATCCCTTCTCTTTACTAAAGCCAGTCGCTAGGGAAGACCAGACCGGAGCGCCATTAGGCAGGTTTACACATCTTTCCTTTACAGCAGTGTTTCCCAACTCCAGTCCTCAAGGCACACCAACAGGTCATGTTTTCAGGATTTCCCTCAGATGAAACGGCTGTGGCAATTACTAAGGCAGTGAAACTGATCAAATCACCTGTGCAAAATAATGGAAAGCCTGAAAACATGACCTGTTGGTGTGCCTTGAGGACTGGAGTTGGGAAACACTGCTTTACAGGATAGCTAGTATAGGGCTTAGAATGGGGGTTGGCACAGATTTAAGCTTAGATAACATTAGCCACAACTCCCAATTTAATTACCTAGGGGTGGTGGTTACCCCTATGAATATTTAGATCCCAACTTACAGTCACTGTTACATGTATTTAGGCAGAAAATGTTCAGGTGGTATACATTTCCCCTCTGTATTGGGCAGTGTTAATGTGATTAAAATGGTTTAGACTCCTCAGCTACTCTATGTATTCCATAAGGCTCCTGCATGGACCTCTCAAAAATATTAAAAACAAATTGATATTAATTTTGGGGCATTAAACTGGGAAAAAACAACAGGCTAGAATTAAATTGACTATACTTTAGTTACTGATAGACTTATGGCCTAGCAGTTACTAAATGCCAAGAAATATTTTTTTTTGGCTGCTCAACTTCAAAAGCTAGCTGGATGAGGGGTGAAGGATGAAGATGACCCCATCTGTAAATTATAACTCACATAAACGCTGATCTACCTGTCTTGGTGTGTTTGTAGACAGGCCTGTACGCAAAAACACTAAACACAGCCCCAACCGGACTCTTTTAGGCAAATGTTGGGCAATCAAGAAAAAAATCCTGCAAATAATGCACTTTACTGTATATATGCTCCATATATCCACCTATATTGCAAAATATACAATATACTGAACTCAACCATCTCCAAGGGTTTGAACAGTGGAACTTCCATGCTATCACTTATTTTTACCATTTGTATACCTCGAATACTCCCCAAATCCTTTAACTCAGATCCTCCAACAGTGCTTATTTCTACACCCCTCAACTTCGGCCTCATGGATTCAATCTCTCCAAGCAGCAATTTTATCGATATTTACATTTGGAAAAAATGTTAAATGCTCAGACTTGCCACTTCTGACTTAGAGTCTACTTTGGTACACACTCTGGTAAACACAACATAGAAAATAGGGCTAATTCCTTTTCTTTACACTTTATTAATGACTAGTTACTATGACTCTGGCTCTGCCATGTAGGTCAGGCTGGGAAAGTGACCTTGTGGACACATCTGATGACCAATCAGAAGTGGCTTCATCTTTACTGTCTCAGGTGCCACGGCTCCCCTTACAAAAATGTACCCCATTATCTATTGTAAGCCATGGCATACTCCAAACTGTCAGAAATATTCTTGGGAGTCGGGAGTTTGTTATGGTGATGTCATAAATTGACTTGTTCCTGGACAGAGGTAACAGGTACTGTATGTGAATATTTCCCTATATCCCATGATCTGTGTACTGGGAGCATTAGATGAGGAACATTACCATCCTGATATACCATATGTAATGCTGGCCATACACTCTACGAAAAATCGTCCGAACGAACTTTCGAAAAACGAACGTTTGGTCGTGAGTGCAAACGATATTGCCATCATGTAATGACCGATAAATCGCTCAGTGGACATAAATAAAAAAAATTTGGTTCATTTTACACATACCTAGTGCAGAAAGTTTGGCCGAGAAACACATTAACCTTCCGATTTATCGTTCGCTCGGCAGAAAAATATCAAACTTGTCCTTCGTTTTTTCGGCTCAAAAACTTCCCAACGATTATCGATTTTGTGCCCATTAACTGTTCGAAAAACGAACGGTCTGAACGATCGAATTTCGGCTGATTTTTCGTATAGTGTATGACCAGCAAAAGGCTCTTGTTACTTTGTTACTAGCACATACATTCATTGCTCAACATTGGGTTCTCTGCACTTCCAATTTTGGCCTTCTGGATCAACCAAGTTAACATGATGCTGAGCAGAGAGAAATTGGCATACCAGCACAGAAGGCTGTCCCCAAAATTCTAGAAACTTGTCAGCATTTCCTAGCTGTGCTTACATGCCCCATGGCCATTGCTACTTATTCAGCTCCTACAATAGTACGGCCTTCCTGTTTCAGCTTATAGCTGCATTGATTATTTGTTCTAGCCCCATTCTCAAACTAGCATTGGAAAGATAGATATGGGTGAGTTCTTCCATGAGCAGGCATCAATTCAAATGTAGAAAGTTGGAACAATTACTCTAATCCTAATTGCGTAACTGATAGAACACACCTTGTTCTTGTTGTCCATTATATTATTATCCAACTGGTTATACCACATATGCAAAGCAGCCAGTGCCTAGATTGCTTGTTAGTTGTAATCTTTATTGTAGAAGGTTTAAGGGGTGGTGCTGGGGGGAGATGTCTAAACTTTAAATAATACTTGATAAAAAAAGTAAATAAAAATGGCACATTGTAACATATATACCCAGGTTTAGAAATATTTGAGACCAGGTTCCCTTTAAAGCAACGGAAGACAAACACAGCATTCCAGGGCCTGAAAGGCAGCCTTAACTTTTCAAACAGCATTTTGTTTCCAATTTTTTTTTTATAGCAAGGTGTACTGTATAGCTCATTAGACTTTAGTTAACATGTGACCTTATCTGATGTACAGAACGATTCATAACATAAATCTAAATCAACCATTATGCCACGTACACACGATCCGAATATTGTACGAAAAACGTAGTCCGAGGAAGAATCGTCCGATAATCGGATCGTTAGTACAGGGCTGGACGAGCCGATCATTTTAGTTCATCCGATATTATTTTATCAGACATGCACGAAAATTTTCCTTGTACGATAACAGATCGGACGATTTCCGTTTGGTCAGTAAAGTTGTCGTCCGAAAATACTACACAAATACATTACAACACATGACATCACATCCGATTTTTTTTTTCCTGACGTACGAGAATTTTCGGGACTTTAGTAACTTATTAAATTTCTACTTGCGACTAGTAAACGAAAAAAGTCGGACGATCTGTCGTCCGATTTTCGGATCGTGTGTACGTGGCATAACAAGGCAGACAGCACCATAGATAACTAAAACTCAAGCAATTAGAATCTGCTGCAGCTGTGCATGGTAGCTAATCAGCTGCTAACTTCAAGCTTATTCATTAAACGCTCGCTTCCCGCAAGACGACTATAAACGTCCTGTCTTTGAAGAGGAATACCGTTGTTTTGGCAGAAGCTAACAAACAAATCCGGTATCCTCTTCAAGAGCCGGCGGTTCTCTTTCAGATAAAAGTAGTCTCTTCGCCGCGACATCACTTTTATCCACCACTTACTGTGGCCATCTGTACCAGCGGAGGCGATCCGGACCTGTCCCTAACCTGACATTGAGACGAGTGATGGGAAGATGGCCCCCACCTGTCTCCAAGTCATTACAGGGCTGAAGCGACGTCAAAACGTCACTTCCACCCATAGCTATAAAAAGGGACATTTTATATATATTTTTTTCAAATGACAATCCTATTTTTATTTTATTACATTTTAGTGTAAATATGAGATCTGAGGTCTTTTGGACCCCAGATCTCATATTTAAGAGGACCTGCCATGTTTTTTTCTATAGGAATAAAAGTGACACAATTTTTTTTTTAAAGCACACTGAAAAAATAAAAAAGGTAAAATAAATCAGAATTTTTTTTTTTTAAACACGCCTCGTCCCGCGAACTTGCGTGCAGAAGTGAACGCATACGTGAGTAGAGCGCGCATATGAAAACTGTGTTCAAACCACACATGTGAGGTATCGTCGTGATCTGTAGAGCGAGAGCAATAATCCTAGCCCTAGACCTTCTCTGTAACTCAAAACATGCAACCTGTAGAATTTTTTAAACGCCGCCTATGGAGATTGACATGACATGTTGGGTATCAATTTACTCGGAGTAACCGGCTATGGACGCCGAATGAATGACACGGGAGCGCGCCTGCAAGGTAACCCCCCGGGAGATCTCTTCTCCTAGGGGGGTTATCTGATGTGAGGAGGAGCCACGAGCCGCCAAGGAACCCCAGAAGAGGATGTTCAGGGCCACTCTGTGCAAAACGAGCTGCACAGTGAATCACGGGGAAGCCGTGTTTACACACGGCTCTCCCCGTTCTTCAGCTCCGGGGAGCGATCGCGACGGAGCGGCTATAAACAAATAGCCGCGCCGTCGTCCCGGATCGCTCCCCGAGGGAACCCGACCGCCGTATGTAGCGGGGGGGGGTCCCGATCGGACCCCCAACCCGCGGAAAGGCAAGGACGTACATGTACGCCCATTTGCCTGTACGTGCCATTCTGTGGACGTACATATACATGCGGCGGTCGGGAAGTGGTTAAAAAAAAATTAACCTTTACAATCACTTTAAGCGGACAACAAAACCTGGAAGCCGATTGGTTTCTATGCAGAGCTGCACCAGATTTGAAATCTCCAGTTTTAGTAAATCTCCCCCTAACTGTCCAGGGAGCAGCTTGTAAGTGTTTTTTGACCTGGGTGAATTGCCAAACTGTGCTGCTGCTACAGCTAAAGTCAAGGATGTGGCTGAGCTGTCGGAAAGAGACTCCTGGATCACACAACTGGTATTATACACTCACTGGCCACTTTTAATAGGTACACCTGTTCAATTGCTTGGTAGCAACTCAATGCATTTAGGCAACTAGATGTGGTTAAGATGACATGGTGAAGTTCAAACAGAGCATCAGAATGGGGAAGAAAAGGGATTTAAGTGACTTTGAACGTGGCATGGTTGTTGGTGCCAGATGGGCTGGTCTAATTATTAAAAAAAACTGCTGATCTACTGGAATTTTCATGCACAACCATCTCTAGGGTTTACAGAGAATGGTCTGAAAAAGAGAAAATACCCAGTGAGTGGTAGTTGTGTGGATGAAAATGTCTTGTTGATGTCAGAGGAGAATGGGCAGAGATCAAGATCATAGCAAGGCAACAGTAACTCAAATAACCACTCGTCATAACCAAGATATGCAGAATACCTTCTCTGAACGCACAATACATCAAACCTTGATGCAGGTGGGCTACAGCAGCAGAAGACCACACCGGGTGCCACTCCTGTCAGCTAAGAACAGGAAAATTAGGCTACAATTTGCACAGACTCACCAAAATAGGACAATAGAAGATTGGAAAACAAATGCCTGGTCTCATGACGTAAATCAATTGTTAGGCAAAACCATTCCCATATTTGCACTTTATTGTGTACTTGGCTGCTTGCCTGGAGTTTAGCTTCATGGGGGAATGTCACTTAGCTTAACTGTGACTGACATCAGTCAGTCATCTTTCCTTCTAACAGCAAAAGGGAAAAGCAACATTGGTCAGGGCTAGAAGGAGTGAGGGGTCTACAACTGCATGGGGGTTCAAAAAATATTTTGAGAGGAGAGGGGTATCATGGGATGTAGAAAAATAATAGAGGGGAAGTAGTATGGAAGAATGCTGAGCCTGGGAACAGCAATAATAACGTTGTTGTCATATTATGCTCAAGATGGTGAACCAAATAACTGGAAGATGCGGACATCTGGCAAGAAAGAGAAGCAGCGGGTAAGCAGTTTACCAGCAGGAATAAGAGGTCTGATTTTTATTAAGGTAACGCCATATTCCTTCAAATGCAGTTTGGAAAACCCCAGGAAACCCAAAGCTCTGGGAGATCTGAAACTCCTGAACTTTCTTCAGATAGAGGATGCTTAGCCATGTTTTCTCCTGTGTCTAGGTAATGGTTATTGTGCGTGACAGATAAAAATGAAATATATAAAAAATAAAAATCACATAAAATTAATTAAAATATAAGCAATTACAAAGCCAAGTAAACCCAAGACTATCAGAGTAATAATCTTTATTTCAGAAAACCAGCAAAACATATATAGATCTAAAAGCCCCTAGAAACTGAAATATATCTAAGAAAAATAATTAAAAAAGCCACCAGATGAACAATAAACAAAATTGTCTCACCTTCCTGATTGGTAAATCTTTGATGAAGTCCATTACTGCCTGTCGGTCATGAGGAATCACATACTGACCGTTTGGTTTATTTTTGTCACTGCAAACTTTTGCCAGCATCATATTTGGAGCAATGCCTAGATGCAAACATAATGCCTAATGAGCTTGTGATGAACTTAATTACCTGCAAGTCGAATTAAAACTGACACATCGATCCAGGGGTGAATAATCCCCCTGCAGATCAGGTGATGAATTGACTGGCAGAGTGTCGGATGCAATTCACATGAGAAGCGAAATGACTATTGGCACAATACTATCCAATGTAACCGATTACAAAAATTATTTTACTGCAAAAGGATTGTATTCCTTGCCAACTACCATATACAAGCTGACAAGGAGAGTGAATTAATCATAGTTAATACAGGCAATTCTGATCAGGAAATGCACTGGAAGAGCTCCTGCTGGGCCGCCCTGCTGACCCGATGGGGCCCCGGTACGGGAGGGCAGCCCTCCATAAGCAGCGGTGGCTAAGGCCCCATGCACATGAGAAGCAATTACAAACACCTCTAAACTCACGTTTTCAAAGGCAAAAGACGGCGTTTAAAACACCCGTTTTTGCCGCGAATTGCGTGACGTTTTGCCGCGATTTGCGGCGTTTTCGGCTGTCAGTGCTTATCTCAAAGACATTGTAGACCCTCCCAAAGTTTAAGACGCAAAAATAAAACGCTTCTGAACCCAAAATTTTGCGTCTGAAAAAACGGACATAAACCCAACTGCTTTAAAATGCCAAAAAACGTGATTGTGTGCATGGACACATAGGATAACATTAAATGTGTTCAGGGGCAGTTGAAAAAAATGCCCAAATGCCTCTGAACTCGAGTTTAGCAGCGTCTCGTGTGCATGGGGCCTTAAAGGTACATTATCAGACATGACATACACTGGTTGGAGTGCCTATTAAAAATGTAAGTCGAAGTTTTGGATAGAGTCCCCCGATCAGGTGTTTTGGCTTATTAGAGACTTAAGCCTCGTACACATGATCGGATTATCCGATGGGAATTGTGTGATGACAGGCCATTGTCGGAAAATCCGACCATTTGTATACGCCATCAGACAATTGTTGTCGGACTTTCCATGGCAGTGGTAACCCCCCCCCCCCCCCCCCGCAAAGGACAGTCGGGACATCAAAGCCCTCCACTTACCCCATCTAGGAAGGCAGGCAACGTTTCTGGCAGCATTCTTCCTCCTCCTGTGGTGTGGATCGCAGCGGCTTCCGCCGTGTATCCCCCTCCTCCTCCTATGCGTCCAATAGGATCACATGACCTTTCAGCCAATCGAGAAACGGATATCAGACCCATGCTTTCTGATTGGCGATTCAGTGTTACATAAGCGAATATTCATTTTTTTTAATACACCTAGGTGGGCTTCAAGTGCAATGCACTGTGCCACTAGTCCACAATATTTTGAAGCCTACGGCTTTAATAAGATTCCTAAAAAAAACACCCCCACTACTGTAATTCATGCGCCTGGCATCCTGAAGATAGATTCATGCTGTGGATAGATTCATGCTGTGCATGAATGTATCTATTAATCATATAGGGGGTGGCGTGGATAAAGGGGGTGCCCGTGTGCCCTTAATGGATGGGATGCCCCTGCTCTCCATGCTCCTCCAAATAAAACGTTTTATTTTTTAACCTGCAAAATATTTGCATTTTTGTACAGGTAAACTCTTAAGAGTGTGTGCGTATATATATATATATATATATATATATATATATATATATATATATATATCTATATCTATCTCTATATCTATCTATCTATCTAATGTATTATTACGGACAGTTTGTAAAAAATGACACTTTTTCCCCCCGTTCGTAAATGTCCGTGGTTGCGGGAATGTGCCAGTAAAAAATAGCCGAGATAGGTTCGGCTTGGAACTGTGCATGAAGATTGGAGGCAGGGGGTAATGGTGGCTACGGTGGCACCGCAGAGGGAGGATAGAGGCAGGGGGCAATGGAGGCAGGGGAGATTGGAGGCAGGGGGTGTTAGTGGCAGGGGGTAATTGGAGGCAGGGGATGTTTGTGGCACCGCAGAGGGGGATGGTGGCACCGCAGAGGGTGGGGGATGGAGACAGGGGTTGTTGGTGGCACCGCAGAGGGGGATGGAGGCAGGGGGAGATTGGAGGCAGGGGGACATTGTGGCACCGCAGAGGGGGGTGAAGGCAGGGGGTGTTGGTGGCAGAGGGGGATGGAGGCAGGGGGTGATGTGACTAAATAATTTGCCCTTATTATATCGAAAATAACAAAAATATGTTTTTTTACCTTAATATCTCCCTTAAATCACATTGCCATTTGCCTAGCGTACTTGTTTGTAGCCTAAATACTGAAATTTGCACAAATCTGGTAGGTTGGCATCACTGATATATATACACACACACATACATATATACACAGGTACATATACACACACACACACACACACACATTTAAGCGTTCACCTGTACATCAGTGTTTGAGATTTAAGGCCTCATGCACACTGGATGTTTTTTGATGTTATTGCAGCTGCTGTTTTTGGCTTCAGACATTTTTTTTCTACAGTCAATACATTCTCCAGCATGTTATCCTATGTGTCCATGCACACATAGGCTGTTATTAACTGTTTTTGGCTGGGGCATTTCTTGGCTTTAAATAAACCCAAAACTAGTGGGTTCTGAGAGGAGTTTTTCAGCTGTAAAAACGCTCCAACGTCCAAAAACGCTATTGCAAAAAACGCTGAAAAACCCACTGCAAAGCTACCGGCATTTTTATAACGATATGATAACAACCAGTGTGCATGAGGTCATACTATGCTGTGAAGACCCACCATCATTAATCCCCTTCTGTGGCTGCTCATACTGCTAGTCAAGAAGTTGCAAGATTTCCTTTCATATAAAATTAATGGAGTACACATAGTATTGACAGACATGTCCAGTGTAAGCAGCAATGGGAAGAAAACCGATACTTATGTAATATGTGGTGAGGAGGAGGCTCTTTCCCACCATGCTTCCATGCTTTAGGCTCCATGCACACTGGGGGCATACAAAATGCTGCCCACACAGGGTTTTGGCGGGGGGTTTTTTCAGTCGTTATAAGCAGCTCTATGTTAGTCTATTTGTCCATGCACATTAGGGAGTGAACAGGCATAATTTCAGAGAAGCATTTTCAGGCAGGGAAAAAAAAAAATACATCAGAATCAGATTTTTGAGATGAGCATTCAGGCAGAAAAAACACTTGACGTGCATAAATGCAGCGTTTAGGATTGTTCTGGCATTTCCAAGTGTACATTGATTAAAGTGAAAAATTAGTAGAGGGGAACGTTTTGAAAAAAAAAAATTGATAAAAGCAAATTAACTCTCTCAAATATTTGTGCAGTACGAGCCAATATGAGCATTTTTATGCTTCTTTTTCTGCCAGAGGTTCTGGCATTTTGTCACCTAGTGCGAATGGACCATAAAGCCATGTACACACGATCGGAAATTCCGACAAGAAAACCGTGGATTTTTTCTGACAGAATGTTGGCTCAAACTTGTGTTGCATACACACGGTCACACAAATCTTGTCGGAAATTCCCACTGTCAAGAACGCGTTGACGTACAAGATGTACGACAAGCCGAGATCAATGAAGTTCGATAGGCAGTTGGGCTCTTCCGCTTGATTCTGAGCATGCATGTGTTTTTGCGTGTCGGAATTACATACAGAGGAGCGCTCCATGCACACTGAATTTAAAAACCTTGCTTCTACAGGAGTTTTGTGTTCTTCCTGTAGAAGCAACTCAATGGTATCCTGTGTGTTCATGCACATTAGGACATTTACAAGCATATTTTGAGATCAACGTTAAAAGTAGTTGTAACCTCGATCTAAAAAAAAAAACTGCAACACAAAAGGCATAATGAATTACTTACCTGAGATCGAAGCCCCCACAGCAGTCCTCGTCCCCCCCCCCTCCGGTGGCGACATATCTCCTGGAATTACTTACCCGAGATCGAAAGCCCCCACAGCAGTCCTTGTCCCCACCTCCGGTGGCAACATCTCTCCTGCGGGTTACTTCCGGGTATTGCGGCTCCGGCGCTGTCACTGGCCGGAGCCGCGATGACGTCACTCCCACGCATGTGTGCGGGAGCCACGGGTAACGGCACACGGACTGAAGCAATGGCACAAATGTGCCGTTGCTTCAGTTTGCCCCAGTGCGCATGTGCTGATGACATTGGCACATGCAGGGGACAGGGGATATATCTTAAACCGTCCAGGTTTAAGAGATATCCTGGGTAACTACAGGTAAGCCTTAATATAGGCTTAACTGTAGCATAGCATAACTTGAAGGTAAAGGGTTTAGAACCACTTTAAGAAGCAGGAAAAAAAAAAACTTCTCATTGACATTTCTGATTGGAGCTCACTCAATGGCAGAAAAAACGTAAACTCTCCTAAACTTGTCTAAACTTTGTACAAAAAATGCTCTATATGAACATTTTTTACTCCAAAGAGAACAAATGTTTTGTTAAGCCCAGTGTGCACAGAGCCTTAAGATATTTTAGATGTGTCTGGAGAATCAGACACAAAGGCCAGAGAGCAGACAAGTAGAAGCTGTGGGATTCCACTTACACAGCTGGCTGCCCTTCTGGCTAAATACTATAATGGTTGTGGATATTGTTATAGTCCAAACTCACTCTAGCCAATAAAATGAAGCTGCCGCAGCATACCCTTTCATTTTATAGCATCAGCATAGTGACAACAATAAAAACACTGACAATCCAGTAGAAGCTTACTTAAAAATCTCCATTCACGTTGTAAGTATTGCCTGTCTAATGGCCAGCTCTTTATTCAACTTCCTGGATTCCCTGCATGTTTTGCAGATTTTCCTCTGCTCATTCCTTTGGTTTACGTTCAATTTCTAAGGACTACATATCCTACAGTACCCTGCTGCCTGGGTACTGTGAGAGTAGCTGCGATGATGTGGAGTGTTTCCAGTTCTGGCTGTGGCTCTTGAAACTCCCCCTCTCAGCACTTTTGTAGTTTGTCCATTGACACAGAAATTTAGAAATTCTTAAACAGTCGGGTTAGGCTACTTTCACACTGATATGTAGAAAAAACGTGGTAAAAAATGTATATGCAGTGCGTTCTTGATGCGGTTTTGTCGCGTTTTCAATAGGGAGGTGCATATTTGGTGCAAATCAGATGCAGCTTGTCATCTGCACCCAGGTGTGGATTGTCTCTTGCCACGTCACCTGCCACCAGATGCAGATTGTCACTTGCCACATTGCCTGTCAGTGCCACCAGATGTGGGATTGTCACTGCATGTTTGGCAGCACTGGTCCATTTACCACAGAGGCAGGCCTCTGTGTAGTGGTTGGTTCTGAGTGAGGACAGGAGAGCAGTGATGTGGGGCGGACGGTGAGAGATGATGTAATCTCTGCTCCCCGCTGCACCTTTGACAACATTGAAGAGGCCTGGCTGTGAAGGCAGAAGATCGGTGATGCGGGGCGGGTGGAGAGAAATGATGCAATCTCTGCTTGTCTGTCTGCCCCGCTTGCTTCTTTCATCCACCTGGCTCTCTCATTTGCCCACCTGGCTCTCTCATGCCGCCCGTCCCCCCCGCTGAACCCGCGGCCCGGCTGCAGAGAGGCCCACAGCATGGTAGTGGGCCGCAGCTCGGTGGTTGGAAGCCCCTGTCCTACAGGATCTAGGACAGCATGGTAGCTGATGCAGAGTGCTGGAACGCTTTGCTCCCCAGCACCTGGCATTGCCAATTATGCCAGACAATTGGGTGGAGTGATCTCTCAGACCCTTTAAAGTGTTAGTTTTAAAAACTCCACTGCCAGTGTATCCAGGAACAGCAGAGTTTGGGCAGAAAAAAAAAAAACACTTGACGCTTGCAAAAGCAGTAAACGTGCCTAAACGCGTGTAAAAACGTTAGACACTTTTGCAAGCGTCAGGTATTTTTCTCTGCAAAAACGTTGCTGCCAGGAGGCAGGATTCTAGGGGGGAAATGTCCTATGTGCATGAGGCTTTAGGCTGGACATACATTATACAATTTTCTTGTACAATTTTCCTGTAGAGTTACCAAAACAATATAATAAGAGGTCAAACCTAAAACACTTTAAATTTGCATGCAATCAGACAGGCCCTTGCACTACATAGTTTAAAGGTAAATGTAAAGAAAATGTAATAAGAAAATTATATAGTTTATGGTCAGCTTGGGCGTTGTGGGGGAAGCCAAATACTGAAGGTAAAAACCCTTTTGATTTAGAACCACTTTAATTACTTTCAAAATGTGGACAACACCCTGTATTGAAATAGTTTTAGAAGCGGGGTAAAATTTTGTAAACAGTAACAACTTCCACTAAGAATGATCATAAGACACCACAAGAAGGAGCTTTAATCATGCACTGAAAAATACCACAGAGTATTACAGCTGCAAAGACCTTCCCGATGCAAAAAGTAATAAACTGATCAGAATGTAATTTAGAAACTGACAGTTAATTTACTTATAATGTGTTCCTGCACAATTCATTAACTCCGTGGTAAAATGGATCAACTGCAGCTGGGAAAGTAAACAGCACAAAGAAAGGGAGCCGTTACCAGGTAACGAAAACCCTCACAGAGCCGTCATTTACCATTGGCTAACAAGAACAAAAACCGTGAAACTGCTGACGTCATAACAAAAATACAAAACTATTGTCCTCAGCTTGGGCCTCATGGCCAGATATTAGGCAAGCCCAATGTCCAGTTTGTTTTCCTTGCAAGATCTCAACAGATAGGATCTTACACTTAAAGGCACTGCAGGGTGACTTGGAATACAGAAACATCCTGGGCAGACACAGGCATATTATTTGAACCAATTAGGGTCGTGCAAAGATTAAAGACATTTACAAAACTGACAAACGCGAACTACCTATCAGTTCCAGTTCATTTACAGCAAGTGTTGCCAAAAACAACAACTTGGTTTGCTTGTCCAGAGTTGCAGATCCACCTACGTGCATATTAGCTTCACAAAGACAATAGATTATATTTAGAAATCTGACATTAGCATTTATAGAAATGTTTGATTAGTCGTTAGTTTATGCGTTTATGCAGTATTCTAGAGTCATTGAGCGCAAGCAGAGAGCCTGCAATGTGTGGTGTAGATAATGTTAACCATAAAGACTCAAAAATCTAAGACGCTGCAATTTTAAAGGGATAGTTCACCTTTACCACAAAACTGCCTACGCAGATAAGGGGCATTTGTCGATAAAAACAAACAACTCTGACTAACATTGAATAAAGCCCTTGCTATAGTTGTGGGCCATTAACATAACTTATGAAGCTTGACTGGAACACTCCCGGAGTTCCAGGACATTGCCAAGTACTCCCAGGACGTTGCTAAGTGAGGCCTAGTCGGCACTGCTCACCTCCACCATCACAGGAGTGAGCGCTCAAATGCTGAGCTCAGAGCTACTGAATCAGGGGAAGGAAAGAGTATGTGAGGGGGTTTAAATCAGAGAAAAAGTTAACTCCTGTGGTAGTGGAGGTGATAAGTGACGCCTAGATCTCAATTAGCAATATCCTAGGAGTATTCCAGTCAGGCTTTGGGAGGTATGTAAATAGCCTACACCTATAGCAAGAGTTATATTCATCTTTAGTCAGAGCTGCACAGATTGTTTTAATCTACAAACATCCCTTACCTGCATAGGCAGTTTTTTTTGTACAGATGAACTATCCTTTTAAGGTGAACAGGCTACCTGGGAATTGTCCAGTCCAAACATACAGTGTAGATGAAGCTAAAAAACTTGCCTGATTAATTACATCCTTCAGTTTTACAATTCTCAATGGCTAAAAACAACAGTTGTGTTTACAAGTCATTCATACCTGCACTGGCAGTCAAAGAGGTTTTTTGTTCAATTCGAAATCTCATTTCTTTCACAGCTTCTTCTGCTGATGTCCCAAAGACAACTGCATTTTCCGTAGGATCTGCTATCTCTGCTGGATCTGGCAAAGACTGAGGTGGGGTTTGTTCATTTAGGAAGGAAGGACTGTCTTCAAATAGCACTGGTGATGTACATTGTGTCTGTTCTGATTCACACATTCCAGTAGAGGTCGCCACACCTATCACCAAAATATACAAATTAAACTGCTGGTGTAAAGACTACATAAAATAAATTTGGACCAATATAAATAGTTCACACTGGCAACAGAAAAAGCCTGGCAGTTCTGTCATTACAAATGGGGACAATGAAAGATTGACCCATCACTGTGTGGTCGTTAGGCCAACAGACTCACCGTGCACCGTGCCCTGCGATTTGGTGCAGTATATTTTTAGAAAGTACTAAATGCACTACTTTTTGTGCATTCAGGTGCGATTTGCAGCCCATTCAAATTAACCAGCCCTAAAAGAATTCTGTCCCTCTAAAGAGCGATACTAGATTTTTAACCTGTTATTTGACAGCATGTAGTACAGATGTTTTTTAAAGTCAGAATTGTTCCAGCAGATACAGTGCTTGTTTACAGAAAAACATGTGGTGGCAACTGAAGTATGAGCAAGAAGTTAACTGTTGTGTAAACTGAACCCAGTGTCGATCAATCTCAATCTGCTTTCACTCAGGCAGTTCAACATAGATGGTGTAATATTCTTTCCTGCAACCACTGGTTGCAGAAAAGAAAATCGCTTGACTCCCACATCAGTCAGTGTTGGTCCCTGATAAACCGGATGAGATTCGAACAATCTATGGCTGGCTTTAGATTGTTTTCTGGAGAATGGAACTTGGCTTTGAAAATCTTTGTGCAGGGTGAGGCCAAGAGTGGTCTACACAAAGTCTTGACCTAAATCTTATTAAACAACCTTGGGTTTCATTGAAATACGGACTTCAAACAAGGTTCTCTTATACAACATAAGAACCTGATCTAACAATAATCAGTGATTGGGTGGGCACAAATTCCCACGGAGAACCCAAACCAAAATATTTGAGAGACTGTTCTAAGCACAAGGGGGGGAAGGAGGTGGAGGGCAACTCTACATGAATGCCTATGATTTTGGAATGCCATCTTCAAAACTAACTCACATACAGCCCTGGCCAAAACTTTTCAGTATGACACAAATATTACATTTTCACAAAGTCTGTTGCTTCAGTGTTTTTAGATCTTTTTGTTAGATGTTACTATGGTATACTGAAGTATAATTACTAACATTTCATACGTGTCAAAGGCTTTTATTGATAACTATATGAAGATTATGCAAAGAGTCAATATTTGCAATGTTGAACCTTCTTTTTCAAGACCTCTGCAATTCATCCTGGCATGTGGTCAGTCAACTTCTGGACCACATCCTGACTGATGGCAGCCCATTCTTGCATAATCAATGCTTGGAGTTTGTCAAAATTTGTGGGTTTTTTTTTTGTTCACCCGCCTCTTGAGGATTGACCACAAGTTCTCAATGGAATTAAAGTCTGGGGAGTTTCCTGGCCTTGGACCCCAAATTTAGATGTTTTGTTTCCCAAGCCACTTCGTTATCACTTTTGCCTTATGGCAAGGTGCTCCTTCATGCTGGAAAAGACATTGTGCATCACCAAACTGTTCTTGGATGGTTGGGAGAAGTTGCTCTCAGAGGATGTTTTCTCTATATTCATGGCTGTGTTCTTAGGCAAAACTGTGAGTGAGCCCACTCCCTTGGCTGAGAAGCAACCCCACACATGAATGGTCTCAGGATGCTTTACTGTTGGCATGACACAGGACCAGGACATTTTTTCGGGGTGAACTTGGTGGAACTCTGTTCCACCACCTAAGGCTCAGACCTTTTGGTGCCTGCTCACCACAATCACTTGTAAACACAGAAGTCTGGTTTCTGTGTTTACGAGTGACAGCTCTGCACCCTGTATGTGACAGCTCTGCACCCTGTTTTCGCGAAATTTGACTGACCACACCCACTATTGGATGTGATTTGGAGGGTGTGTGTAGGGGGAGGGGTTTTGTGGGGCAGTGGTTAAGTTCCAGCGCCTACTGTTTGAGAAAAAAAGCCCTGCACAGGACTGATGGTAGCGCTCACCTTTTCTTCTCCGGGCAAGTTTTTTTCCGGATGCTCCAAACAATCGCAAAGGGGATTCATCAGAGAAAATTATTTTACCCCAGTCCTCCACAGTCAAATCCCTGTACCTTTTGCAGAATATCAGTCTGTCCCTGACGTTTTTTCTGGAGAACTGTCTTTTTGCTGCCCTTCTTGACACCAGGCCTGCCTCCAAAAGTCTTCGCCTCACTGTGCGTGCAGATGCACTCACACCTGCCTGCTGCCATTCCTGAGCAAACTCTGTACTAGTAGTTAACAGAAAAACAATGATTTCAAGCACCACCCTCCTTTAAAGCTTCCAGTCTGTTATTCTAAAGCAATCAGCATTAGAGTGATTTCCAGCCTTGTCATCTTCCACACTGACACTTGTGTTAATGAGAGAATCACTGACATGATGTCAACTGGTCTTTTTGTGGCAGAGCTGAAATGCAGTGGAAATGTTTTTTTGGGGATGAAGTTGATGAGAAAAAAAGTATAGTTTTATGCAAACAGAGCAAGAGAACCTCAGAGGAACCCAAAACCTAAATTCTGCACTTTACCTGCTGGAGAGTCATCTTTCTGTACTATGCTAGCTTTAACATATCTTCTCCGCTCTTCTGGCCATGTCAACCTTTCCTCCAAATGATCAGTAATATCCAAATAGGCTTCATCAAGACTGAGAGGCAAAAAGTTGGGATCATACTCTGCAAAAATTTCTCGAACCTGAGGAAAAGATAATGTACGTTATAGGATTTCATGAAATCAGTGGAAGATTTGTCAAATGTAAAACATTTCTAGCAGAAGTAAATAGAAACCTGCATAGTTTATATATGAATCAACCCACAGCTGATATTTTAGTTATAGGTGGTTTGCCATCCTGGCTTCATTGGTCTGAAGACTTAGCTCTCAAGAAGACATTCATCAAAATAAAATAAAAATTGCAATATGTTGTTCTCTCATACATACTGTATGATAAAAGCTAAGATTTATTTTCTTTTTAAATTATGATACTGGCAATAGTTTCAAAATAAGATATACACACCTCTTTGCTTACTTCTCGATATTTGTCAAAATTAAGTGGAACAATTATCAGATTGGGGCACAATTTCTTTGCGATGAATCCAGGCATAGCCGCACGTACACCAAACCTTCTCGCCAAGTAGTTTGAAGTGGACTTTAAAACAATGATAAAAACATAAATTTTAAAGATGATTACAAATTCAACAGAATGGATATGGAAATTCAAAACTTTAACCAAATATGTTGCTGCACATTTCTTGTAATGGCAAAAGCTTTATTCTTTTTTTCTAACTGTCTTGCATTTCATTTAAAGTGGAAGTCTAATCTTTAACCTACTAATTAGCCTGTAGAGGAACGATATCTATGTTTACCTATTATAGGGGGGCTCTGGTTCAGTCATGTGATCTGCTCCAAACACCGGCTTCAGAGGAAGGGAGAGAGCAGTAACAATGGCTGAAATGCCTGCACAGGAATGTCACCCATAGGCTTACTATGGGACATCTGTTGATGGCTGTTCCTCTTCTTCCCTGAAGCCAGGGCTGGGAGACTAGAACATGATCGTACCAGAGCACCCACATCTTTTATCTACACGCTAGTTAGTACAAGCCTTAGAATGGGGGGTGGGAGCAGGTTTAAGATTAGGTTTAGCCCAGACTTCCAGTTTAAATATGCCAGCAAGGTGTAACCATAGAAACTTTTGTCCCAGGATGAAAGCACATACTCAAGTTCAGCTGTAGTGTTGTCGACTTTTCCTGTGCACTCCTGAGCTGGACAACAAGCAGCCAATGCATGATATGCTGGCACATTCTGCCCTAGTCACCATAGTAAGAGTGCCATGTTCAACCACCAGTGAAGTGTCCATATGAAGTTCTACAGGATGTGCACAGTACAGGGAATGACACCTAAACTGTATTGTTTTTATAAAAAAATGCAATCCTGTTTTATTTACAGTGCTCTACAAACCTAAATATTATTTTGTGATAGTTTAGTTCTACATGTTTTTCTATTTTTTTATTTTGCTTTTTGAAAATCTAAATAATTCTAATTAGCTCCAAAAAGGAGGCTATGATAAGGAGGATGGAATTGGAGAATTTAGCCACGATATCCTTAAAACCAGATTGTACTGATCAAAGTCATGTTTTACGCTACCTCGTCTTTAGTCACAGACCCATATGGACATAAAGTATGTGTAGCCCATGGGTAAGTCTAAGGACAGGTTACTACAAAAAATGCAAACCTGCCACGGTGTTCAATCCTTAAAAGGGATCTTTGCTGCCGTGTTGATCATCTGCACGTTACACAATAAATGGTATGTAAGTAATCTCATCATTTTTTTTTTCAATTATTTCTTTATTCGCCTTTTTCAACATTACAATTTATAAATACTTAAAACACACATACATAAAACACAAAAAAAACAAAGAAAATGGTCTCAATATACCCCAAACATTAAAAGATACATACGATGTTGGTAGAGCTCTTTCTACAAAAGACTACACTTCATATTTAAAATATACCTCTGCATATATTCCCCTGATCTATATCCGCCAATTTAAGGATTCAGACAGATAGGAAGAGAGGGAGAGAAGAAATACAGGGAGACAAAAGCTGAGTAGGTCCAAGGAGAGGAGGGGAGGGACGAGAAGAGGGAAACAGAAAGAGAAAAAAAAAAAGAAGGAGTATATCCCCCCCCTACCTCCCTCAACCTCTAGTGTGATAAAAAAAAAAATTAAAATAAAATCAATCCTCCCAAAAGTGCTCGTGCCTATTTACTTAGATCCTAGACAAAAGGAAGAAGGACAAAAGAAGATAAAGAAAAAAAAGGAAAAAGAGGGGGGTCCTCTCTCCCTCCTCCCCCTATAAACAGCACCAAATGTGCATGCGCAGGTGCTCTCACCAGAGCAATCAATACACAGTGTTAAAAATATAAATCCAAGAAAATTTAAGAGGGCTCCTTTTCCCAAGCCTAATGCTTACATACAGATACCTATATATATATATATATATATATATTTATATATAAAAAGTAATCTCATATTTTTACATACAAATATTATTAAGAGAAGGTCATGAAGTTTGTCATATACTACAAAGCCCAATCTCATTACAGCACTAATCATTTAGCAGGGATGGTCCTGTTAACAATCCAAGGTTACTTTATACTGCCCTTACTTACCAGCATACTCATTGAACCCACAGCCATAGGCTTCTCCTTCAGCTCAGGATTGCCTCTCATTTCTACAGCTGCATAAAAAGCATCCATATCCACATGCACAATAACACGATTCAAATCACGCCTTCTCTCCAGCTCCAGTGCCATCCGATCAACCTGCCAAAGAAAGGAAAAAAACATGTAAAAGTATATCTAGATCAGCCTCTCTCTACCTTTTTAACATTGAAGAACCATTATAATAACTTTAGTATAAAAGTGGGTTATCCAATATACTGTGTGCTATACAGTATACCCACATACCTGAATTCAGAATATACAAAAACGACAATAAAAAGGTAGACAAGGACTTTTAAATCGAACATAGTGGAGGAACACTACATATGTAAAAACCATAAGGTTTATAAAACATCATAAATTACCTAGTTAGGTAAATAAATCAATAAGATAAAAGGCACACCCCCACTTATACTTCAAGCAGGGTAGAGAGGGCTGAGGGCTTATCTACATTCATTTATCAAACCATTCTATGCATCTGGGCAACCAGAAATTATCTGAGGTCAAATGGGTAGAGAATCATTTCCTAGAAAAGAACAAAATGTAATCTTATAGACATCTTCTAAAAATTTAAAGAAAAACAAACAAAAAAGAGGCAAGATGGCCAAGCATGTACCGTTTGGCACAATTTTTCGGCTGGTCTAGTTGATAATGGTGGTGATAATTTCTTATTGGCTGTTTGGGTCACGTGACTTTGCATGGGAAAATCTTTAGCAGTGGATAAAAAGGTGAGATGAATAGCATGAATAGGCTCTGTTACTGACCGCTGGAACCCTGAGTGTCAAGGAAAGGATATAGCGATATCTTGGTGAGGGTTTTTCTCTGGGACAGGCTTGGCCAGCTTGCCTCTTTATTGTTGTTTGTTTTTCTTTTTCTGGAAGCCTACTATAAAAGATTGAATTTCGGGTTTTTTTCTAGGAAAGAATTCTCTACCCATTTGACCTCTTCCAATTTCTGGCTGCCCATCCCTTAGATACAACGGTTTGACAAATGGATGTGGATAGGCCCTCAGCCCTCTCTACCCTGCTTGAAGTATAGGCAGTGTTGTGCCTTTATCTTATAAATTATTTCTTTACCTCTAGGTAATTATGTTTTATTTATACACACCTGACATATACAGTATATGTCTTTATTTGATATTGATTCTAGTGTAGTGTTATGTATACGTTTTTTTTTTAGATTATGGGTGACCATTGAGGGCCCTTTAACACTTTGTTAACTCTCTGTATATATCTTATCATACAAGAACCTTATGCCGTACCCCTATGGGAGGAAGACGATACACATCTGTTGGATTCCAGTGAATATATGTTCTAACAATGAGAATTATGGGTTTCATCATGCTGATATAATAAAATATATTTTCTTTTGGCTATGCTTGTATGACGACATAGTTGTTTCCGATTATAATTGCTTACATATTTTTTTTTTACATATGCAGTGTTTTTCCTGTATCTATATGTCCCTCTAAAAGTCCTTGGCTACCATAATTGTTGTTTGAATATAATAACTTTCCAGTCTCATGGAACCCCAGCTAATAATTACTTAAAGGTGGTATTAAACCTAAAACCAAAAATGTAATGTATTGCAGCTTACCAACATTAAATGTGGTGGCTGCATTTTTTTAAGGCTTTTTTCACCTAGTAATCTGGCCACTAACACACTCTGTATTAGAGTGTCCCCACTCTAAATAAAGGATAATAGGGGGCACAGCAGACAGCAGCATTGTGCATCTGGGGGGAGAGGAGTGTTAGATTAGCAGATTTGGATACACTGACAAATTGAAGGCAAACTCCAGCTAATACCGTATATACTAGAGTATAAGCCGACCCGAATATAAGCAGAGGCACCTAATTTTACCACAAAAAAAAACCTGGGAAAATTTATTGACTCGAATATAAGCCTAGGGTGTCCATCTGCATGCCTCACTGTGCCTCACTTTGCCTCACTGTGTCCATGTGCATGCCTCACTGTGTCCATGACTAGACTGACGTTTAACATGGGAGTCTATGGAGGCGGTGCCCCCCCAAGCAACAAACTTTGCACACTTGTAGAGGAGAAATGGGGTGTGACGGATCTCGGATACCCCAGGTGGGCACATCCGCCAGACCTGTGTCTCCTGTCCTCCAAACGCACCTGCAGATTCGCCATAACCAGCCCTTAACTCCTCAATCACGAGACAAGCCACACAGGTGTTGAGGGTTAAACATGCAGAGCATAAACTGTTTATTAAATACAAAACACACTTTTACACACAGTTAGGGACACTCCCCTTAGCCTTGTCATAGAGGGGAGGGGGTAGGGGACAAGAAAGGACCAATGGGAACTGAACACTTGTACATTGAAACAGACTACAGTTAAACATAAAGGGATTATAATAAGCAGGCAGCCCCTCAATACACATCCCCTGCGGAGAGATGTCTCCAGTCCAGACCATTGTCTATGTGCCATTTACCAACACAATTAGACACAGCAACAAGAGGGGGGGATGGGGGAGAAGGGATGTAGCATTACATTACATTCTCTCAATGCCAGCTTGTCCCCAGGTCTCCAGTCTCTTCTGGGCCCTAATCTGTGGGTAGGAGGCCAGCCCACAGTCCCTTCCAAAACACACAGTGACAGTGGGTTCTGTCACATGGGGCTACATGTGTGCCAAGTTCTGGGTCCAGGAGACCTACGATCTGCCGGTAACGGGTCCCCAAAATCACCAGAGAAGTCTATGGAAGGGGTGCCCGGGTTTGAAAAATCGTTGCTCCCTGACCGTAGGTCCCCCCGGACAACAAACATTGCACACTTGTAGAGGAAGAGTAGGTCTACATGTGTGCCAAGTTTGGGGTCCAGAGGACCTACGGCCGGCCGGTATAGGGTCCCCAAATTCCAGGAGATCAGGCGCAAAAAGGTGACTCAAGTATAAGCCGAGGGGGGCATTTTCAGCACACAAAAAAATGTGCTGAAAAACTCGGCTTATGCTTGAGTATATACGGTACTTTATAAAGCAGTTACAGCAACCAGTTCTTTTTTACCTTTTGGGATAAAGGTTTTACATAAATATATAAAAAGCTAATCATTGTAAGCATTCCTGTCAGTACTAAATGGTTTGTCTCAACCATGTAACTGCTACATTCTGCTAGAGAGCTTGTTCTTTTGAAAAAACACAGACTCGTTGGCTGGATCTCCAGATAAAAATAGCTGAAACAGCCTAAAAAATAAACATAAAAAAACAGTAATCACATCTAAGAAATGGTATGCTGCAATATAATAAAATGTTTGCTTTTGGCTTTAATACTACTTTAACCACTTCAGCCCCGGAAGAATTTACCCCCTTCCTGAGCAAAGCACTTTTTGAAGTTCGGCACTGCGTCGCTTTAAGTGACAATTTTGCGGTCGTGCGACGTTGCACCCAAACAAAATTGACGTCCTTTTTTTCTCACAAATAGAGCCTCCTTTTAGTGGTATTTAATCACTTCCGCAATTTTTTTGTGCGCTATAAACAAAACAAAAAAAAAAGCTTATTTTTTTTTGTTTTTTAAAAAAAGCAATATTTTTTACTTTTTGCTATAATAATTATCCCCCAAAAATATATATAAAAAATAAATTGTTTCCTCAGTTGTTTAGGCCGATGTGTATTCTTCAACATATTTTTGGTAAGAAAAAAAATCGCAAGCAGTGTATATTGATTGGTTTGCGCAAAAGTTATAGCGTCTACAAAATAGGGGATAGTTTTATGGCATTTTTATTATTAATTTGTACTAGTAATGGCGGCGATCTGGGATTTTTATCGTGACTGCAACATTATGGCGGACACATCGGACACTTTTGACGCTATTTTCGGACCATTGTAATTTATACAGTGATCAGTGCTATAAAAATGCATGGATTACTGTGTAAATGACACTGTTAGGGAAGGGGTTAACCACTAGGGGGCAAGGAAGGGGTTAAGTGTGACCTAGGTAGTGATTTTAACTGTGGGGGGGGCTGAGCTACAAGTGACACGACAGTGATCACTGCTCCCGATGACAGGGAGCAGATCACTGTCCTGTCACTAGGCAGAACAGGAAAATGCCTTGTTTACATAGGAATCTCCCCATTCTGCCTCTCCATGACACGATCGCGGTCCGCCGTCGAACATCGTGTTCGCAGGGGCTCGCGGGCATGGTCACGGAGAGACTGTGGCGGCGCGCATGTGCTTCTTAAAGGGGGGTGTACCTGTACGCCCATTTGCCCACCGCTGCCATTCTGCCAACGTATATAACGGCGTGCAGCGGCCGGCAAGTGGTTAAACTACAGTTCATGGTACATTATCATCAAGCTCAGTGGAAAGAGTTCTACCTACCTTGGTGGCCAGTGAGAAGAATCTCTTTACAGAAAGCTGAAAGATTAGGCCAATCACAGTGGTTACATATCAGAGTCAAAAATTGCTCACTGTTCTAGGAACCCATAGCAACCTAGGATTCCATGGAACCCTGATTAGAACATTTTATTTTTCAGTATCACTACTCTGACCCCTTTTCATTAAGACATTACCATAGGGAGGACTGCTGGGCGTTCAGCAGAGATTCCTTCTTAGGCCCCATGCACACGAGAAGCAATTACAAACACCTGTAAACTCACGTTTTCAAAGGCAAAAACGGGCGTTTAAAACGCCCGGTTTTGCCGCGAATTGCGTGGCGTTTTGCCGCGATTATCGGTGTTTTACCGCGTTTGCGGCTGTCAGCGCTTATCTCAAAGACATTGTAGACCCTCCCAAAGTTTAAAGCGCAAAAATAAAACGCTTCTGAACCCCAAATTTTGCGTCTGAAAAAACGGACATAAACCCAACTGATTGTGTGCATGGACACATAGGATAACATTAAATGTGTTCAGGGGCAGTTGAAAAAAATGCCCAAATGCCTCTGAACTCGAGTTTAGCAGCGTCTCGTGTGCATGGGGCCTTACTTTCTAAAGGGTAGCAGTTTAGGAAGATACTGTTGTGCCCGCATACCTTAGGGTACGTTTTCTGTGCTGCCCTGTTTACACTCTTAGTTTACATCTGTGTGCCCTCAAATGTAGGAAGTAGATCTTATCCACTAACTATCATGGTGACATTTATCTCAAACTACAGGCCAGGGCACATTGACCTTTTCTAGGCCATGTCAGGCTAGAGATCACACTGGCTCAGCCGAATAATCAACATTCTAAAAGAGCCGCTATGAATGAGGGTTCATTAATATATACTGTACATTTACTGAACATTCACAGATGTTTTAAAAAAAGCATAAGGCATTTGATTATATGTATTAATGAGTTGGAAAGCAACATAATTTATTTATTAAACAGGCAGATGGCAGATGCTAATATGGGATGCTCAGTAATCAGTCACTGCAGGAGATATGGCAACCTGTATCACAAAGAGACCTCTCAGATGATGTTCTCTCCTACTCTCCCAATTGGCTGAATCTGTTGCCAGAATACACTGTGGCCCAATTTGTTACTTACAATTTATATTTTTACATAAAAGGCTCACTTTATTTTCCTTAGTCCAAGAAAAGTCGATTTTCAAGATACCGAAAAACCAATCACCTGCTCAAACTGAAAGCGGCCATATGAACAACAAAATCTTGTCACCTTTAACCACTTAACCCCCGGCCCATATTGCTGGTCAAAGACCAGAGCACTTTTTGCGATTCGGCACTGCGTCGCTTTAACGGACAATTGCGCGGACGTGCGACGAGGCTCCCAAACAAAATTGGCGTCTTTTTTTCCCCACAAATAGAGCTTTCTTTTGGTGGTATTTGATCACCTCTGCGGTTTTTAGTTTTTGCGCTATACACAAAAATAGAGCGACAATTTTGAAAAAATAATAATAATTTTTACCATAATAAATATCCCCCAAAAATATATAAAAAAAGATTTTTTTCCTCAGTTTAGGCCGATACGTATTCTTCTACATATTTTTCCGTAAAAAAAAAATCACAATAAACGTTTATTGATTGGTTTGCGCAAAAGTTATAGCGTTTACAAAATAGGGGATAGTTTTATGGCATTTTTATTAATATTTTTTTTATTACTAGTAATGGCCGCGATCAGCGATTTTTTTTCGGTACTGCGACATTATGGCGGACACTTTTGCCACAGTTTTGGGACCATTGGCATTTTTATAGCGATCAGTGCTATAAAAATGCATTGAATTACTATAAAAATGCCACTGGAAGTGGTTAATACTAGGGGGCGGGGAAGGGGTTAAATATGTTACCTGGGTGTGTTCTAACTGTAGGGGAAATGACTGATCGCTGTTCATACATTGTATGAACAGACAGTCAGGCATTTCTCCCCCTGACAGGACCGGGAGCTGCATTTCTCCCCCTGACAGGTGGCCACAGAGAGACGTTATTGTACGGGCTCTCGCGCAGGGGAGCCGACCTGCCGCCATAGAACTCCGGCGGCAGGTCGGCAAGTGGTTAAACCATAAAATATCTATGCAATGGAGACCGCCACTGTCCGTTTCCCAATCTGCACACTTGTTCCTCGTCGGCAAAGCACCCTTTCAGCATTACTGCAAGCCCGGTGACTGCCTTCAAACTTATATACAGCTTGCAAGTCAAGCAGTAGCAGCTTTTAATAGACAGGTAGTTAACTTACAGAAAATGTCAACCTGAAAATAGAACACTTAAGCCCCATACACACAGTCGGACTTTTTGACAACAAACTTCAAAATGGGCAGGTTTTTCAAAAAATCCGACCGTGTGTACGCTCCATAGGACAAACTTTTTCGGTTTTCATCGGACAAAAGTTCTCTCTGCAAACGAACAAACCAGCAACAAAAGTCCTATGGTGCAAAGTCCTGCAGTGTGTACAGTAATCCATCGGACTTAAGACCAAAGTACAAACACGCATGCTCAGAACCAATGCAAAAGATCAGACAACAATACAGAAGTTGACCAAAGGGTGGCGGGCAAAGAGCTGAAAAAAACACATGATTTTGGGAAAGTTTGCTGAAAAAGTCCTGCCGTGTGTATGCATACCAAGTTCACAGCCAACGCCCTTTGAACAAAAATCCACGGAAAAGTTGTTTGAAGTCCGATCGTGTGTATGAGGCTTAAGACACATCTAAGGACTGGTAAGTAACAATAAATTATAACTTTGTCCTGGGGTTTAGATGTAGATTAAAGTGATACTAAACACACATTTACATTGCCCCTTCTATTTCTGTATGTTAATGATGACATTATTTTAAGACCTCTTGTACACGATACTGTTTGAGCATCGACTTTTTTTTGTATGCATTTTTGCATAAGTGCAAATTAGCACACATTCCTGCGCATGCACGAAAGCTTGCTCTCGCGTTGACCATGTCAATGGATGACGCGCAAATGTGCACATTAGGTGTAAAATTACCGATCAAAAATGCAGATTTTTCTATTTTTTTTACAAAAGAATACACAGTGCTTGTTTATGCAACTGTGTACAATTAAAGGGTCACAAATTTTTTTTTTTTTTTTAGCTAAATAGCTTCCTTTACCTTACTGCAGTCATGGTTTCATGTCCTCATTTTTCGTTTTTGCTTTGAAGTAGCTGTAATCCTTCTTTGATCTCCACACTTCCTGCTTGTCTGCAGGGGCGTTGCTAGGTGCCAAAAAGACCAGGGGCTTCAGCCCGAAGCCAAGCCGACACCGGGGGGGGGGGGGGGTGCGTGTGTTTGCGCACACACACACACACATACAATGTCCTACATACTGACCTGACCTGCATACACTGACCTGACCTGCATACACTGACCTGACCTGCATACACTGACCTGACCTACATACACTGACCTGCATACACTGACCTGACCTACATATACTGACCTGACCTATATACACTGACCTGACCTACATACACTGACCTGACCTACATACACTGACCTACATACACTGACCTGACCTACATACACTGACCTGACCTACATACACTGACCTGCATACACTGATCTGACCGACCTACATACACAATCACTGACCTACCTCAGCCGTGGTAGAGATGCAGACAGGACTCGAGGAGGCCCTGACCTGCATACACTGACCGGACCTGCATACACTGACCTGACCTGCATACACTGACCTGACCTGCATACACTGACCTGACCTGCATACACTGACCTGACCTGCATACACTGACCTGACCTACATACATACATACACTGACCTGACCTGCATACACTGTCCTGCATACACTGACCTGACCTGCATACACTGACCTGACCTACATACACTGACCTGACCACACTGACCTGACCTGACCTGTATACACTGACCTACTGACCTGACATACATACACTGACCTGCACACACTGACCTGACCTGCATACACTGACCGGACCAGCATACACTGACCTGACCTGCATACACTGACCTGACCTACATACACTGACCTGACCTACATACATACAGTACATACATACACTGACCTGACCTACATACACTGACCTGACCTGAATACACTGACCTGACCACACTGACCTGACCTGTATACACTGACCTACTGACCTGACATACATACACTGACCTGCACACACTGACCTGACCTGCATACACTGACCTCCCCTACATACACTGACCTGACCTACATACACTGACCGACCTGCATACACTAACCTGACCTGACCTGCATACACTGACCTGACCTGCATACACTGACCTGACCTGCATACACTGACCTGACCTACATACACTGACCTGACCTACATACACTGACCTGACCTACATACACTGATCTGACCGACCTACATACACAATCATTGACCTACATACACTGACCCCTACATACATTGACCTGACCGACCTACATACACAATCACTGACCTACATACACTGACCCCTACATACACTGATCTGACCGACCTACATACACAATCACTGACCTACATACACAATCACTGACCTACCTCAGCCGTGGTAGAGATGCAGCCAGGACTCGAGGAGGCTCAGGAGCCAAAGAGGACAGCCGAAGAGGACAGCCGAGGAGGACAGCCGAGCCGCTGAACGGAGCAGGGAGCTGGGATGTGAGGTGCGGCGCTGGCGTGCCCAATGTGCCTGACCGGCTGACCCTGTCATGAGATGCATCATGCAGCCAAGCTCAGGAGGAGCCGAGGAGAGAAGAGCCGCTGTACCGAGCGGAGATGGATCATGTGACATCATGGCGCGCCTGGACGTCACACGTCCCGCAGTCCCGGATTGGACCATGGCGATGTCCATCATACTCGCTGCAAGTTCCGAAAGGCGGGATCTGTGTCTCTCGACTCTCGGCGACACTCTGCAACGCGGCGCTCGCTCGGGGCTCATTATTAATTATGGCATGCCCGAGACTCTGGGCTTTACGACTACCCATTCGGGGGTCCAGCCTCCCCAGCCCACCCCTGTCGACGCCCCTGCTTGTCTGGCTCCTTATGAAAAAACTAATGCGAGCTTCTCACTGTGGTCCATGATCAAGGAGGTGTGATTACGGTGTCTAAAACTCCTCAGAATCAATCAGATTTGTTTTAAAAACAAACACTGCCCTGTGTTTGTTTGTTTTTGTTCTGTGTGTCTCTGTACTTCACAGAAACATGAAACTAGTTTAAAAATGAAACTAAACTGCAGGCACATTTTATGATTGATTTTTATCTATTTTTAATCATTTTTAAAAGGAATCAGTTAACTATTATGTCTCTATACCCTGTAAACAGTCATTTCAGCAAAAAAATATTTTTCCTTTACTGCTCCTTTAATGGGCTGTATTTTAGCTCAGTAAAAAAATAAGCTGTACTGAGCGTTTTCAAGCTGGCAGGTCGCGATGACCGCTGGCCATGCGCGATCGCGGGCACGAGAGGCAGAAAAAAGACGTGTGTGTGTGTGTGTGTAAACACACAAATCCCAGAAGGAGAGGAGCGAGAGATTGTGAGTTCCTACTAGCTGGGAACCACAATCTGTCATCTCCTGTAGTCAGTCCCCTCTCCCCACAGTTAGAACACAGACTGGGGAACACAGTTAACCCCCTTAAAAGCCCCTAGTGTTAACCCCTTCCCTGCCAGTGACATTTACACAGTAATCAGTGCATTTTTATAGCACTAATCGCTGTATACAATTTTCAGTGGTCCCAAAAATGTGTCAAAAGTGTCCGATCTGTCTGCCATAATGTCGCAGTCCCGATAAAAATGGCAGATTTCAAAATTGTCGATTTTTTTGTTTATATCGCAAAAAATAAAAACCACAAATATGATCAAATACCACCAAAATAAAGCTCTATTTATGGGAAAAAAAGTGCCCATATGCTAATAAAGAACATGTTGACATGAGGGGAGAACAGAATGCTCACCAGTTTGCTACATCTCCTTTCATTGTTAAGTCACAGGCTTACACAAGACCTGTAAGTATTACTTAAAGTGATTGTAAAGTCTTGTTTTTTTTCCTTTAAAAATAACAAACATGTTATATCTACCTGCTCTGTTGCACTGTACTTGCACAGAGTAGCCCGGATCCTCCTTTTCTCAGGTACATCTTGCTATGGGGGCACCCAAGCTGAATCACAGCTCCCGTGTCCATTCAGACCCGGAGCCCTGACCCGACCCCATCCCCTCTCTTCTCCGATTGGCTAGCTGATTTTGATTGACAGCAGCAGAAGCCAATGGCGCCGCTGCTGTGCCTCAGCCAAGCAGAGAGGGAGAATCTCAGATGGCTGGGACACTTGTGGACATCACTGGACAGAGAGGGACCTCAGGTAAGTGTTGGGGGGGGGGGGAGCTTCTGCACACAGAAGGCTTTTTATCATAATGCATAGAATGCATTAAGATAAAAAACCTTTGACTTTACAACCCCTTTAAACAGTTCCCGACCGGCTCACACAGATATACTGCGGCAGAATGGCTCCCCTGGGCGAAATCCTTCTCTTTTTTTGGCCACCAGAGGGCGCGCGCGCCCGCTGCGTGGGGCTGGCGGGCACGATCCCCGCTGGCCACGTGCGATCGTGTGCATGAGCGCCAGCACGAAGATTTGTGTAAAAACTACTAAGTAGAAATTTTTTTATGTCTCCTCTACTAGTCACTCCCATCCCCACACAGTTAGAACACACCGTTAACCCCTTGATCACCCCCTAGTGTTAAACCCTTCCCTGCCAGTGACATTTAAACAGTAATCAGTGCATTTTTATAGCACTGATCGCTGTATAATTGTCAATGGTTCCAAAAAAGTGTCCGATCTGGACCCCCGTTCTGGGGGGGGCACAGCCTGGTTGGGATCTCCGGGCTGCAGGGGGGGGGTCCTGGGCGGGTGGTTGTCCTCTCATTTCTCTTCCTCCTCTCTACTCTTTACTCCTCTTCCCTTTTACCGACTTCTTTTAACTTCTATACTATACCCCTTCCTCCTTTGTTCGCTAAAGCACACTCTGGCAGGCAGGGTATTGTTATGGTAAAGGATCTTGGCCCTTTGTTCACTTAAATGGATCTTGGTTTGTACCGTCTTTAGTAGTTAGTCTTTTATAGCAGGCAATGCTGTTTGTCCTGCCAAGTGCTGACTTTTTGCAATGATTTATGTCCTTTTATGTTTTTTTGTCCCCTTTTTTTTTTTGTCTAGAAAATGTTGAAAATCAAAAGTTTTAAAAAAAAAAAAGTGTCCGATCTGTCCGTCGCAGTACCACTAAAAATCAAAGATCACCGCCATTACTAGTAAAAAAAATAAGTAAATAATAACAATTGCATACATTTTTCCCATAGTTTGTATATGCATTAACTTTTGCGCAAACCAATCAATGTAAGCTCTTTGCATTTTTTTTACCAAAAATATGTAGAAGTATACATATTGGCCTAACTTTTTTAAATTGGGGATATTTACTGTAACGGAACGTCCCACACTCCGCTTGAGTGCTTCCGTCATATACCGCTTCCTATCAGTCTGGATATAGATATCAGATATTCCAGCTGCTCACAAGCATACGAGACGAGACTTGTTTGTCTGCTGAACATGGAGTGTTTAATAGAACCAATAATACAACCTTATATACAGTTAAAAAGGAGGTGACCAGAACATAAATTAACATGAGCTAATTAACTAATCATTTACCCAGACTAGGTGACTCATAGATGTGACCTTTCAGGGTAGATGTCACGTCTCCTCGCTCACCTGCTATACAATACACATTATCATAAGTGAAAACACAGGACTTCTTCACACAATAGCAGGGTCAATTAGCACAGAGAACAGACAGATGGCTGGGGGTGGTGGCATTAGCATCTCCTTACACTGCATGTCCCAACAGTATGAATCAGTCACTCTAATATGGCATAAACAGGGTCCCCAGGCATACAGCCCACAAAGAGCGCCGTTCCCCCAAATGCCAGGTCCCATGATCGCAAGGCAAGAGGCTAGCATTCAGTCCCCTCCAAAAGCCTCTGTCCCGGGTGAGTCTGTCACATTTACTATAGCAAAAATTAAAAAAATATCGTATTTTTTTTTTTTAATTGTGCCAATTTTTTTGGTTTATAGCGCAAAAAATAAAAAACGTAGAGGTGATCAAATACCACCAAAAGAAAGCTCTATTTGTGGGGAAAATGTTTGTTTTGTTTGGATACAGCATTGCATGACCGCGCAATTGTCAGTTAAAGTGACACAGTGCCTAATTGTAAAAAGTGCTCTGGTCAGGAAGAGGGTAAAATCTTCTGGGGGCTGAAGTGGTTAAAGAAATTGTAGACCCCCTCCCACAACCCATTCAGTTTAAAATAGAAATGAAAGGCAAAACATTTTTGTACAGATATTTAAAGTACCTTTTTTTATAAGTGATCACATTTCCTCTGTTCCCAGCTGCATAAGAGCTGTGGGTGTGTGGGGGAGGGGGGGGAGCTAGAGATCTGACCATGGTGTGTTCTCCTGATTAGCGTGGTTAGTTTTTAATAGGAAATCAGAGAGACTGGCAGGATCACGCAAAGGAAGCAATACAAATAGCACAAGATACTTTCTCATAAAAGTACATGGTACAGGAGGAACATAGCTAGTGCATTGTTGGTTCACTAACCTTTTCCTTTGATTTCCCTTCTAAATGTTTTTTTTCTTTGTCTGAATTTCTCACTTCCTGTTCTTCCTCAGTAAGCTGTTCTGGCTGACTAACCCCCAGCTTACAGGAAGTGAGAAATTCAGACAAAGAACAAAAACATTTAGAAAGGGAATCGAAGGAAAAGGTAAGTGAACCAACAATGCACTAGCTTAAAGGAACCTATTTAGAAAATAAAAAACAAACCTTTACAACAACCCATTTAAAGAGGAGGTCCAGCCCCCCAAAAAATTTAAAGTCAGCAGCTACAAATACTGTAGCTGCCCACTTTTAAAGCGGTTGTAAAGGTTTGTGTTTTTTCACCTTAATGCATTCTATGCATTAAGGTGAAAAAACATCTGACAAATCTTCTCAATGGAGTCCTGGCGTTGATTGGATAGATTGATAGCAACGCAGCCATTGGCTCCCGCTGCTATCAATCAAATCCAATGATGCAGGCGCCAGGGGGCGGGGCTGAGTCATACACTCGGCTTCTATGGACACCGAGTGTATGAAATGGCAGCATGCCCGCAAGGTATCCTCCTCGGGAGAGAGCTTCCCAGATGGGTTATCTAATGCGGGGAGGAGCCGCTAGAGCTGCAGAGGGACCCCAGAAGAGGATGTTTGGGGCCACTCTGTGCAAAATGATCTGCACAGTGGATGTAAGTATGACATGTTTGTTATTTTATTCATATCAAACCTTTAGTATCCCTTTAAAATTAGAACACTTACCTGTCCAGGGATCACACGATGTCGGCACCCCAGCCGATTTTCCGATCGGCATTTGGGTGTTGCTGCCACCATTTGTGGTATAGGAAACCAACAGTGAAGCTCTTTAGCTTCACAGCCGGTTTCCTACTCTACATGCGTAAAGCGCACTGCACTTTCTAACTGGCCCGGCGGCGGAAGGATGAGGGGGGGGGGGATCAAGGTTGCCGCGGCCTTCTGAAAGTGGGTGATGGGAACCAGTTGAAAACAGGTACCGCTCCCCCCACAGAAAGGTGCCAAATGTGGGGGGGGGGGCGAAATATGCGCAACTTCCACTTTTGGGTGGAACTCCGCTTTAACTGCAGTAGAGAAAATCAGGTCTCCCAACCTGCCACACAGGAGTTTGCTGTGTAAAGCTCAGGAATGAATGGACAGAAATACAAATCTTTTGGCAGGTAATACAGCTCTTATATGTTTTTAAGCGGGTATTTGGCTGTTTTCATGGAGTTCCGTTTTAATATCACAATACTTCCATGACTGAACCATAATAAATAAAATTGTATGGGAGTTGAAACTAAAGCTCTGTACAGTTTCAGGAGACAGTAAAATAATCAGCTTACTAGACACAGCAAAACTTGGCCGCACAGATTTTCAGACAAACCTTGATATCATAGTAACCACAAACTGTGGCACCAAGCTAATAATCAAAATACATTTCATAGCCAAGCCACACAGCCTGCACCCAAATCACGGTGGTTGTTTGACGCTCCCGATTTGTTTTTGATAACAGCGTGTTTCTTCACTCTGGTGTTAATGAGTGTGTGCATTCCAGCTTTGTCTCATGATTTCCAAGTCTTCTAAACCTCTTGATGCAAGCATGCCCAGAACCTATGACTTGCTCCACAATCCTCTGATGAACAATAGGAGATCTATCTCAGTGCTCACAGTCAAGCACTGTTTAACCTTGACCTTCAGGAATTTGTGCAAGCCAAGAACACAAGCAAACAGAAAATCAAGGATGTTTTCAAGTTGAACTCCGTTCAGCTCTGTTCCATTTCAATGCTTATTCGTGGTAGAAAATTTTCCATTATAATGTGATTAAATAAAACGAAAATAAAACCTTTTTTATCTAAAAAAAGAAAAAAAAAAGAAAAAAAAAAAACATGCAACCTTACTATAAATGTAAAGCACAACTCCAGGTTCAGTTTTCCTCCCCATGCAATACGCAATTCTTTATTTTGGTTCATACTTTCCTTTGCCAGATGTCTTCATGGCACGTGAGGATTTAAGCCCCGTACACACAACCAGTTTTCCTGCCAGGACAACTGCCAAGAGAGCTTTTGTCTGGGAAAAACGGACGTGTGTATGCTTCCTTGCAGTTTTCCTGACAGGAAAACAGCCGGGAATCCCGTCGGAAAAATAGAGAACCTGCTCTCTATCGGGATTCCTGGCGTTTTTTTTTTTTTTCGCCAGATCTACTACTTTTCTATGGGAAACACTACGAGGCAGTGCCGATGGAGCATACACACAGCCGGGATTCCCGGCCAAAGCTCCATGGCAGTTTACCTGCCGGGTTCTCGGCTTTCCCCTTGGTTTTCTTGGCTGACTTTTTACCGTCGAGAAAACCAAGCATGTGTACAGGGCTTTAGAGTTTAGTTTATTGTTCGTTTAATTATAATTTTAAGCAGCTGCTGGGGTATCATTTTATTTTAAAACATTTTTGCCTTGAGTTGGCCCTAAAATTGCTATAATTTTATCTCCCAAAAAAAATAAAAAATCATTGTATCCTCATGATGGTATATTAGGAAAAGGTAGCTTTCGTCATGTGTGTGGTCCTCTCGTTCTGTTTATCAGGGGTGTATAACCTGTGGCCCAAGGTGGCTATGAATTCAAATTCAATTTTTATTTATTTTTTTTATAAAAATTAGCGAACACACGCAGGTGAAAAAATAAATATCTGTTTTCGGTAAAACCTATATTTGTGTAGCACCCATTTTTAAGGATGAAGTACACGAAGGGCAAAATTAGAACCAACATTTTGGATGAGCACCTTCAGAATTCATTGAGAATTACGACTACATCCATCCAACCAGATATCAATGTGTTAGTTTATCAAAATCGGTATCAAATACAGCACTAGTTTTAGTTTGCCCTTTTTTTCCAAATATGTTAACAAAAAATGTTTAAAAGGGTTTATTACTCAGATGATATAGATAATGTACCTATCAGTAATCGTTAACTTGGGATCTGTCTGACTTTCTCTACTCATCAGCTTATTGTCAGTGGATTTTTTCTTCCAATGTGGCCAAGGAAGGTCAGAAGGTTGGACACCCTTGCTGTACATCATAATAGAATAGGTCGAATACAGCGAAAAAAGTAAAATCAACTACCATAACACAGTAGGGAAGATGTCTGCCCTTAGTGTTCTGTCCATAATTCAATGATAAAATGAAGGACAGATGCATTACTTATGAGAAAGTAGAGTACCAAAGAGTGAATAAAATACAAATATTTAGCAGTTTGCACCCAGGGAAAAATGCCTGAAATGCAAGTGGCGAGGTATTTGTTCCTGGGCACATACTGCCCAAAAACGTTTGTGCTGCCAGGTGGCCCCATTCAGTCGTAGTAACCGTCAGCTTCTTGTAGAGTTTGACAGGCTGCCAGCAATGGAGCTGGACTGGACACCTGTGCTCTTCACCCACAGCTAAATGCCAGAGGCCCATGCCTATTGTGCATGGGGTGTAACTCTTGTGGTCTAATGTTAAGGTTTTTTTTTTGTTGTAGGATCAAAATGTTACATTTGCCCCAGGGTGGATTTGATTTAAATCAAGTCGATTAAAATCACGATTTAAATCATTAGTAAAAAGGCTTGATTTAAATACCGTATTTATCGGCGTATAACACGCACTTTTTTCCCTTAAAATCAGGGGAAAAAACACATGTGCATGTTATACGCCGATCCCTGCTGTCTGAGGGAAGAGGAGCGAGCGCCGCTTAATTACATAGAGCTGTGATCTCCTTCCTGTGTATCCGGCGCTCCGTTGCGCACAGCCACGCCTCCTGGCCCTGTTGGACCACTGTACTGTCTATCATATGAGCAGGGGCAGGAGGCGTGGCTGTGAGTGACGTGAGCGCCGGGTACACAGGACGAAGATCACGGCTCTATGTAATTCAGTGGCGCTCACTCCCCCTCTTCCCTCGGAGACAGCAGGGATGATCTGACAATGAAAGGTGGGACTGCAGATGGGCACTGAACAGGCAGGGCATTTTGGTAAATGTATAGGCTGCAGATGGGCACTAATCAGGCTGCAGTGAGGAGCAATGTTGCAGATGGACACAGATCAGGCTGCACTCAAGCTGCAGATGGACACAGATCAGGCTGCATTGATGCTCAGATACCATCATTTTGCTTCAAAGTGGTTTATAAAAAAAAAAAAAATTCCCTCTTAAATTAGGGTGCATGTTATACGTGGGCACGTGTTATACGCCGATAAATAAGGTAATAATTTATGAAGAGCAACTGTCATCTCTGTCCCGCAGAGGCTCCTCCACTGAACGCTGTTGACTCACCAACAATCCCATTCACTTTAATGAGACGGCTGGTGATGCGGCAGTGACACAACAAGGTGAGGGACGTGGCGGCAGCAGGTGAGTGGATTCCCACTAACAGGCGCTGCCATGATGGATCTGAAATGACAGGTGCTCTTTAAATGTAAGGACTCATTCTTGCTGGTAGTGTGAAATTGTGTAAATGCATCAATGCAGTGCATGTTATCTCAGCTTGCAGAGCTTAGATTAATTGAATGCGTTTTAAAAAAATTAAAATATTGCAGAATATACAGCATCACGCTACATAACTAAGCACCATTTCATGCTAAATAAACTAAACTATTAATGTATCTTAAATAGAACACCATCTTTGCATACATTTTTACTCCAAAAGCATTTTATTAAAATAAATTTGATCCCTGGGTGGGAGGCACTACCTGTCTTCTCCCTTTCTCTCTGCTCTTGATTACATTCTTATCTCGCACTAGAGATACCTGACCCCCTTCCCTTCTGACTGCCCCCCTTCTCCATATACTTAGCTCAGCTGTATTTTTCAGATACTGTCAATATCCTTGCTTGCATTATTCCTACTTCAGAGTTCCATCTTTGGGCCCAGCTAGCCATCAGGATGCCTTGCCTCCCGATATACTGTAAGAGTTTTAATTTTGTTACATAGTTTTGCTTTTATGAATATATGTTTTGGGTCTCTCATGTAGCTGGTTGGATGCCTTCCCGGCTCTATGCACCGTCAACATTTTCTTCACTGTGCTATTCCATTGTGCCGCCCATACTGTGTATTACCAGGGCAGTTAATGTTGATTACATTGTGTGATCCTTTCTGCAATCTGATTTTATCATATATCTATGTTATTTACTTTGGCTGTTAAATGCAATTTCTATGGAAAATAAAGGAATTACAAAAAAAATTATTTGATAAAAATAAATCAACTTTAAATAAAAAAAATCAAATTTTTTAAAATTTAATTTTTTTAAATATTTTTTTTTAGCCGCCCTGTGAAAGACAACAATTTTAACCACTTGCCGCCCGTCCACTGTCAAATGACGTCCAGGCGTTGTGGCTCTCCTTCTGGGTGAATGCCATATAACACCTTCCCAGAACGGGCACTCTCGTGCCCCGGCTAGGACACAACGTGACCCCGATCTCTGTAAAGAGCCACGTTCGCATGTTAGGAGCGTATTTGTTATCATCTATTTTTTTATAAATACTCTAACTAATTGCTGTGTAATATTCCAAGAGAAGAGCCTCTGTCGAGTGCCAGTGTTGTCTTGACTATTATAATCTCTTAAGGTCTAACATGTATGCACTGTTTCTACCTATAAAAAAAACTAAAAAGTTAAATAAAAAAAGGTGAAGGAAGCGGGAGGAAAATGAAGGAAAACATAAAATGCTAGTTAATTTTGTTCCTCATCTGGATTCAAAATAATTTTTGGTCTTCAACAGTGTCAAAATGACTAAAGAGGCTTTTTATGACTTGGTGATTACAATTTCCAAAACCAAAAATATTTGTGAAATGTGTTTTTGATGTCTCCTTCACATAACTGGTAATAGTTTCTTCAATAGAGCCTCTGTTGGGGTCTGTGCTGGTTTATCTAGGTCAGTAAATGCATCAAAGGTATAGACTTGCTGGAAAAAATCTGGAAAAGACGTTTGGATGTCTCTTAAATATCGGTCAGCAATAATAAGCAGATTTTTTTTAAGATGGTATACCTTTACTAAACGTTCCTGAAATTTTATAAAAAGCACAAAAAAAAAAAGAAAAAAAAGAAAAAAGGAGGTAAACACATGAGTACCTGAATTTGAGCTTTACTGATTTGTGAACTGGTCAGCAAGGCTTTTTGTTGAAGTATTTTCTCAATGCGCTGGTTAACTTGCTGGTCTTTCTTGAGCTCATTTTCATAAAATCTGGAGCCCTGCAAAACAAATATAACTGTACCTTATCCGTAGGTAATTGGAGTAAACCGACTATAAAGCTCACTCAAAGCCTTGAAAGTGTTACCAAATCCAGGACCCTGTATTCACTATATCTGGCCTCCGACAGTACACATAACATGAAAATGCAATTATTTTAGTCAATATAAACAGATAAATACAATTTCTCATCAGCAGTATATAGCAGTCTTGTGACTTCTATCAGTATCTGGTTAAAGCTTGTAGGAGGAGTTTTCATTCTCCCACAATTGTCTTATGAAATGCAAGATCCCTGACCCTCTGTCTGGACAGTTCTGAGTGGCCCTGTGCTGATCAAATGCATTCTCCCAAACAAAAAACAAACAAAAAAAATCTGTAGCAATACACACCAAACTGAGCATGTTCAGCTTGTTCCCTAGCTCTGTAAATATTAGGAGATATATTGGGTTGAAACAGGAAAACAAGAATAGTGTGTACCAGACCTTAAAAAATACTAGGGAAAATGTTTGCGCTACTGATATCAAACAGCTGCCAGCATCAGCAATAAGACTAATTGCAAAGGATAAAAGGGCAAAAGAGATGCAGCGCTAGAAAATATATGTGAACCCCAGATAGATATCCAGGAGTAAGTGCTCAATATAAAGAGCTATATATGGTGCTAAATATAAATATATTCAAGGAAAAGTCCTAACAATGGAACATACCAAGTAATAAAGCAAAAATGAAACAGAAACTTTCATGGTGGTGCAATAACACAGACAAAATATGCAGACATAAATCGGCCAGAATAAATTGCACATGAAAAGGCTAATGAAAAAACTTTCTAAAATTCAAAAGAACATGAATGGTCACATGAGAGTCCCTAAAAATAAAAGTTCAAACTGTCATGCTCAGTTGCTTAAAGACGATCACAGGGTGCTGACGTTCATGAAGTGTGATAGTAAAGCTGAAATATAAAGGGTAATATTCACACACAGCACCCAGGAGTGTGCAAAAAAATTTGTAATAATTTACTAGGCTTATCTAAGCCAGAGCTAATTAATGATAGAGCTAGCGACATTCTCCTTCCTTTAAAACTCAGGTAAATAAGACATTTTGTTTATTAAGATTATGAAATCTTTTCTCTAGTCCCCTATTCCCCTCCCTTCTTGAATTCCCCTTTCCTGTTTTCTCCCTTTCTCATTCGTCTTTGTTTCTTGCTTCTACGTGCTCCAGTAGACTCTTTACAGTGTAGGCCATAGCCGTTTTAAGTTTTGTAACTCCTGCTCATATCCGTTATTTTAGACCACAGAGTCGTTCGGACACCAGAGGTTTGGACTACATGATCCTGTTCCCATTGCCTGGATGTTGTCTTTTTGGCACTTCTCTTGAATGAAAGACCTTTGTGTCTTTGTTGTTCACCAGGCTCTTACAGACTGATGCTCTGTAAGTCTTGCTTTATCCATATCTGTTTATAGTTTAAGGCTGTTGATGCTCTTACCTTGTACAGTAAAACCTTGGTTTGAGAGTAACTTGGTTTGAGAGCGTTTTGCAAGACAAGCAATATTTTTTAATTTTGACTTGATATACAAGCGATGTCTTGATATAAGAGTAGCGTAATGTCGCAACTGAGTATAAAATAGCAATATAGTTACATTTAATGAAGGTACAACATTTAGAAACTCACATGGTTGATGATTAAAAAGAGGCACATCCAAGTATGCAGGCATCCAGGGTAAAGCTGTTCACATAGACCGCCCTCCTCCCCGCCATTGATGTCGTCCCTTCCACGAGCGGTTCAAGCCTCACTTTCAGATTGCTTTACTGCAGGGTAGTCTTCCCGATCACAATTGCAGACAGACAGCGGTGAGGATTGCTTTACCCCGGATGCCTGCATACTTAGATGTGCCTATTTTTTTTTTGTAAAATATTTATTTTTTTCATTTTCAAATGGTATTGACAGTTGCACAATGCAGCATTATCAAACAGACAAAAAGCCAATACGAAATAATAACAATAACCAGAATAGGGGGTAATGGGAGAGAAGGGGAAGGGACACGGAATAATGGGCAAGAGGGAGGGAGAAGGGAAGGGAAAGAGGAGGGACTCCAAGGGGGGGTGCATCTGGTCTGAGCTCAGGCAAACAGTAAACTGGGAGCAATAGCCCACAACAGTTCAGGGACAGGAGGACACATCGCCCGCCCAGGACATTCGATCCACATGAGCAGGTCTCCCCCCAAATTAATGGGGAGCAACGTATCCCAATGTCCCCACCCTCAAGTAAGCAACAAGATGGCTCCCTCCACTACATTTCAATCGAGACAAGCCTGAGGTGGCAGGACCATTCAAACAGATTGGAGGTTGTACCAGTGGTCCCAATACTAAACAAATAATTACACATTAAACAGTTGGGGGGGGGGGAGCAGAGAATAGAGAATTAGAGTGAGGACCAAGAAAAGGGACAGGAAGAGTGGAAAAAGGGAAAATTAGAAGACATGGGGACCAGCACTCACCAGACTCGCCGACTGAATGGACCCACATCGACGTGGGGTCTTAGGTGTCCGACTGACGATGTGCCTGGACAAGTTCCCCAAAGGAGGGATCTGCTAGCACAAGTAGTGCCTCATCCAGACTGGAGGAGAGCAAAGCCGTGTCATGTACGTGGGCTTTCCACTCTGCCCAAGTGATCTCAAATTTTTCATGGGTGTCCCTGCAAGTAGCCAGCCAATCCTCCGCTTCCATGATCTCCCCCACCTTCCCCAACCAGTCTTGTTCACTTGGAATGTGTGAACTTTTCCAATGAATCGGAATAAGTCGTTTTGCCGCATTGAGGAGGTGGGGGAGAGCACTACGTTTATATCGTGACAGAGGGATGGAGGGGACATGGAGCAGGAAATGTTTGGGCTGGGCCGGGATATTCATGCCCAGGCCCTCAGACACATGTTTGGAGACCATATCCCAGAACCGGCGAAGCACCGGGCACTCCCACCAAATGTGGAGGAACGTGCCCCTCTGTCCACACCCCCTCCAGCATCTATCAGAGACATTAGGGAAGATCTTAGCCAAAGAGGCCTGCAACCTGTACCATTGCGTCAGTAACTTAAAATTATTTTCTTGGGTTTTGGCATCTACTGAGCTCTTGTGAGTCAGGCGATAGAGGTGGTAAAGTTGTTCATCCATAAGGTCGGTCTGTAAGTCCCTCTCCCATTCTCCAACAAAGAGATGTGCCTATTTTAATAATCAACCGTGTGAGTTGCTAAATGTTGTACCTTCATTAAATGTAACCATATTGCTACACTTAAAGGCGCTTCTCTTCTCTTTTATACTCTGTAGCACCTTCCGGATTTTGCTTCTAATCCCCTTGGGGAGGCTTCCATGTGTGGATGGACATTTTATGGTTACACAACTTATCACATTGCTATAATCTTTTTATACAGACTATAGACGGAAGGACTTATGAATAAATGGTTGTGGAACAAATCATGAGTTTCCATTATTTCCCATGGGTAAATTTGCTTTGATATACAAGCGATTTGTATTACAAGCATACTTCCGGAATGAATTATGCTCGCAATCCAAGGTTTTACTGTATTTGGGTAGCAATATTTGTACAATACACATTGTTATTCTATGGTTACTGTTCGCTGCTTTACCATTTGCTATTTTTATTTTTTTACCTTATTGCAAAAATTTCAATAAAATTTTTGTAAAATAAATCTTTTCTCTAATCGGCAGATGGGGATCTTATCTGCTTTTCACAGGTTCAGCTTTTATTGCAGATTTTAGCAGTGCTAAAAGATGACCCTTGTTTACAATCCATGCAGTGTAGCCAATCAACGGCCAGGCTGAGAAACGAGGAGGATGACAGGGGCGAGCGCAGGACTTTCGAAGGGTCAGGTAAGTAAAAGGGGGGCTGGGGGGGCCTGTATTGTCGGATGTTTTTTCACTTTACTGCATTTACCTTTACAACCCCTTTAAAGGGGTTGTAAAGGCTGATTTTTTTCTACTTTCATGCATTCTGTTTTTTTGCTGTCATTGGAATAGAGGGTAAGCCAGACACTTAAGCCTTAATGGTGCCTGATCTGGGGTTGCCATTGTGCATGGCAGAATTGTTTGGCAGCCTAGATAGATTATGGTAGAAATCATGAAACATCTTGGTAGGATAATTGAATACCCAGGTGCTAGTAGAAATTGGGAATAAATTTAAGGGGGCCGAGAGCGTTGGTCAAAGCGTGCTGTAATCTGTTTGTATAGTCGTAGAATGTATGCTTCCACCTAGAAAGGGTTACTTAGCTTTACTCAGGCTTAGAGTTTTAAGTTCATCCTGTAAACGGGTCACTTCTTACTATTCTCTAATTGCATTGAAGAGTGTACACCTCTGAGGACCTACATATCAGTTTTCTTTTCTTTAAAAAATGCTCATGCTCCTGTGGTCACAAGGTCTGTTCCATCTTGACAATTGGCCTCACTAATAGTGAAGAGAAGAGCAAGAGGTAGGCAGGACAAAACTGTAAAAACAATTGGAGCATATCTGAGCACCCTGGTATTCAGGGCTTTGGATCACTATAAAGATGAAGAAAACAGATGAAATAATCTGGTGGTGTTTGATCTTCAGAATTTTCTTTTGTATATTTTTTTAAAAGGTTTACATTAAGAGATTTCTCCCATAGCTGCATTTGGTTACACAACGAATGGTTTTCCACAGTGAAGTAACAGAAGTAAAATATGGACAGAAAAGGGCTTCCTCTTTAAGCTTGCATGTTAACCCTAATAAAAAAAAAATATAGAATGCCAACTCACTTTTGTAGCGTCCATGATGATCTTGTTGATTTTCTCCTTATCAAGCCCCTCCATCCCAGCCTTGTTGTCATTGAGACCCATTCTGTATTGGAAAGCGTCATTGCTAGGAGCAGTCTCTTTCTCATCTTGCTGATCCATTTTTTAGATTTGTAATCGAAGGGTCACAACCTAAAAAACAAACATTCTTATTTTCCATAAACAGCTAACTTTTCAATGCAGACGTCATGAAATTTTGAGTATGCCAGATGCATGGTAGATGGTTGCCTTGAGAGCATTTACTGTACATTCTAACACCTAACAAACGACAACTTCAGCGCGACTTGGAGCAACTTACAACACGACTTAAAGTTGCCTCCAGGACAGGCGACTTTGGCTGTGGCCAATCACAGAATAATCAGCCTTGTGGGAGGGAGGTGTTTGCCTGGGTAAACTATTTTCTCTTCCTGTAAAGTTGCTTCAGTTAAGACAGTGATTCAAACTTCCATTGAAATCTATGGGTACAAGTTGCCTACAAAGTTGCATAGAAGTCGCCTTAAAGTCATACAGGAACCTTTTCTGAAGTCGGAGCGACTTCAGTAGTGTACATTAAGACGGCTCTCATTCACTTCAATTGAAGTTCGCGCGACTTGGGGCGACACAAGTCGTATCCCAAGTCGCGCTAGTGTGAACCGGCACTAACTGGGAATCCATTGTTGGGTGGCTAGACAAAGCATCAACAATCTACATACTTATGTAACTTTAAAAAAAAAAAAATATTAAGAAGACGAGGCAACTAAAAATAGTTTTAAGAACTTTAACATATATTGAAAATGCCAATTCATCAATCAGCATCATGATAAATGTAGAGGCTATATATAGCTATAACTTTTTTTTTACTACTGCTTTGTTTTTACGCTAGCACATGAAGTTCTTATCAACTCCTAAAGCTAGCCATACACTGTTAGATCTTGTCATTTACCCTGTGGGCTGAATGAAAAAAAAATCTAAAGCAGTCATACACTATATGTTTTGTACGAAAATTTTCCTTCTTGGAATATTTGTCTAATGGTTAATACATGTTCATTTTCAACTGTAGTGATAAAAAAAATTTGAAGGAGCAGGGTAGTTTTTTTTTTAAATCAAGATAACAATGTGGTTTTTGTTCAAGGATAATCTGGTGCTGGTGCCAACAGTCAGAATTCAATAGGCACTGTGGGCACATCCGATTGGATGCAGAAGCTGTCTGCACAAATGTTTTCTTATGAGAGATGTTGGGTGGGAGGCAGTGGTGGCTGGTGTTTTTTTTTTTTGGGGGTGGGGGGTGGTACAACCCCCCCGATTGGCCGACAGCACCTCCCCCTGCCGCTTGCCAGTCGGTCCAGCACTTACCCCATCTAGGCGGGTAGCGACTGTGTCCTCTCCTCCATCGGTGGCTTCAAGCATGTGGGTCCTCCACTCCTCCTTGGCATCCAATAGGATCGCCTGTCCTTTTAGCCAATCTGGTGACAGGTGTCAAAACCCGCTTCCCGATTGACCAGGAGGACGATCAGTGTTACAATAGCAAATATTAATTCTGGCTCTAATCAGTGCTTCAAAAAAAAAAATCACCCACCCTGCATTGGAATCCATGCACCCGGCATCCTGAAAGAGACCAGACGCATGGATAGGGGGAGGCGGCGATGGATAGGGGGGGCGGTGCCCATGGTGAGAGGGTGGCAACTAGCCAGAATTAGCATAGTTTATGGCCAGCTTTACTTGCTAATCCAAACCTCACCAATAAGAAGTCCACCAGATAAAAAAAAAATTGTAAAGCTGTATATGTGTTATGTCTGCGCCACACCTTTATTAACAAACCCCAGCTGCTGTATCAATAAACTTTCCCAGATATTTAGAGTACAAAATTTATAAAAACAAACAATACAGTGCTAATGCTAATTCATTAAATATAAATAATTAAAAGTGCATATCATAATGCTCACATAAGCGCTGTATATTTTATTTTTTTAATTAAATGGTAAAGTTGGCCATAAAATGTACAATTTGCTTTGTGGGAGGCCCTGGTGCCACCCTCCCACCTGACATCTTTTGACTAAAAAATCTAAGGAGCCAGGCAGAAAATCGCTGGTGAAACATTGGCGGCATCCAATCAGATGCAGCCACTGTTCAGTTATACTGACCACCTCTGGTGCCGGCTGTAGAATAACCACAGCAAGAGATGTGTCTATCCATGCTGTATAACATGGATAAAGGAATCTGTTAGGGTTTTTTTTTTTTTGTTAAGCCTGGAAGCTGTACAAAAAAAAAAAAAAGTATCTTTGTGATAAAACTAAGAAATGTTGCTTTGATGCTCCTTGCACATTTGCTGACTAGGTGTCTTAATGCCAAATGCCAAAAAAAAAAAAAAGTTGATATCTTTACAGCACAAGCTTACAATACAGTGTGAAAAAGATCTCAAGAGTTAATGCGATAAGAAAAAAACATATTGGGTAGATTTACAAATGAAACAGATTTTCCTGGACCTGTTAAAATAAGGTGTGGTAGAACTAATGTACTTAAAATGGACATCATTCCATGTTTCCTCTAACTTCTTCAATTGATTCCAATTGATCTTCCTTCATCCTTCTTTCGAAAAATCTATAAATTAATATTCTTAACAATTACATTAATTTGGAATGCTTCTCGTTCACAACTTCGCTATAAAATCTTAACACTTCCTGAAACATCAGGGGTGGTTCGGATGTACTGGATGTCTCTGTCCATCATAAAGCGGCAGTCTTCACCAAAGTATTGGACTGGTTCCATAATATTTCACTAAGATATGGGACCAAATGGAAAGCCATCAACTTGTGTGCCTTTCCCTGGATACTGCAAACTTTCCATAGTATTTCCAATAGACTTCACCCGTTAGATGCTTTGAATTTGGGGCCATTCACTCTCCACTCTACGTCTATCTCATTACTTGAGGGTTTAAACTCATCCCTAGGTGGTATAGGTGCCAATCTGTCCTCCCCCAATTCAATCATAGTTGCGGATACTTGTTGGCATTGCCATGCCGCCAAAGGTACTATTCTCCAAGTTGGACCTTGTGGTCTTTGTTTCGATTTTCCACAGCCTTCCAAGCTTGGATTATGGAGGAGGTCTCCACAGCATCTAGTGAGCCATGATGGAGCGTATATACCCTCCCCACCTTCTTCCTTATCCTTCTTCATCTCACTCTCCTTGTAGTTCTCCTATCCACCTTGAGATATCTGCCAGAGTGGTCAAAACATGACCCCTTTTCCAAATAGTAAATATATCAGTTAACAAGTTGCACCTGACTTTGTGATCTATGTGGAGGGTGACACCAAATTTATATGACAATGTTATTTTTTTTTTGGTACCCGCTAGAAGCTCCGAGATGGTTTTGCCCAACTCTTGTTATGGTCTGTTGTCTTAACTTATAAACCGTTTGTGTTATTATGATACCCTTAGTGTATACATTTCAACGTGGTTGAAAGATATCTACCCTTCCCCCATGGGGTTCCTTTTAATTTTTGTATTACTTGATGCAAAATGTGAATAAAATAAAATTTAACCAAAATCAGCAAGGTGTGTTTAGAGTGCACTTATTCAAAATCACCTCTAAACTTTCCGATTATTTTTCTCTCGGCACAGCTGCTCCCTAGACATTAAATATAACCAGTACACTAGACAGAACCCAACTATGACCAAGTCAGGCAGTTCTTTAAAAACCTTTCTGCTTTCAACTCCCTATGTCCCAGCTTTTCCTGGAGAAGAAGGAACGTAGGAAAAGTAAAGATTATATAGTTCAGTCAAGTCTTTTCAGAAAAAGGACTTGCAGTGTGACTCGAAACACCAAGTTTTAATTTGTCAATCTGTGTGTTCCATATTGACTATCTCCACAGGGTATTCTTGTGTCTAACAGCAGAATTCCTTCAGAACAAGTCAGTCTGATTGCTCTTTGAAAGTGAAAAAAGATTTATTTGAAATGTGTGCAAGCACTGCGGGGAAACTAGTTTTAGCAGGAGCCTTGCATGTCAGAACAATTGAGACACACTCCATCCTCCATATATCATGTGAACTTCAATAAAGCGCTGTCAGCTAAGCGCAGTAGTCAGACCCTCTGTAGCCAAATTGAGTTCTTATCCTTTTTTTCCCCCCAAAAAAAAAAAATAAATAATTTAAACCTAAAAAATGCATATTTAAATTCACTGCATAAACTTTGTATATATATATATATATATATATATATATACACATATATACAGGGCTCAAAATTTCAAGTCCTGAGCTACTAGCCAGGCCTCAAGAGTTACTCGCCACCAGTTGCCCCACCTAATTCATACACTGCCCTGCGCCTAATTGCACCCGTAAACACGCCCTCGTAGATTATCTCATGGAATGACAATGTTTTATGCAGAATCAAGTTACAAAATTAAATATTACCAACAACAACTTTAACAAAATGGGACAGGGCACTGGGGGCAGACCAGAGGGACAGGGCACTGGGGGCAGACCAGAGGGACAGGGCACTAGAACTGGGTCTCTTCCCCATTCTCTTGCCGTCTCCTCTGCAACTCCCATCCATCCTCTCTCTCTCTCCCATTCATCTCATCATCAGGAGCCTGTGTGTGCGGCTCCATGCTTGCATGTCCCCACTTCCCCCTTTTATTCAGGCTGGCAGAGAGGAGAGGAGCTGCAGCACAGCGGGAGGGAGTACAATCCAGCGCTGAGATCCACACAACTGCACAGCCATTGACACCATAGCACAGCGCACAGCACACATTGAGACCAGTCTGTTCACAGTGCTCAGGCTAAACTGTTGGACACTTACATAGAGCACAAGGAGAAGAAAACTGCACAAACTAGAAGGCTGCTGCTCTCATGTCAGGGCAACTTTCAGTGAGCGCTGAACCGGAGTGGTAAATTTTGCAATCCCCCACCTCTCTCATTACTTTCTGCTCTCCAGCTACATTGGTCGGGGCCCGGGGGAGGGGGGCAGGCTCAGAGAGGTCATACTGTTAGGTCCCATGGCTTAATGAGAATTGTAAGTAGAGCACCTGTGTACTGCTCTGCCTGTGCGCGGCTCACCAGACTACTTTTCCCGAGCATGCACCTTTCCTCTTTGGCCGCCAATCTCATCAGGACTCTAAGTGTAGGCACAGATTGGAGGGAGATTGGTCATGCAGCCCTGTCATCACTCGCCCCCTGCTTAAATCCACTCACCAAATGCTAGTAGGCGAGTGGAAATTTTGAGGGCTGTATATGTAGGTGGCTACTTTAAAGAACCTAGAATATGAAATATATTTTCAGTTGTTTCACACTTTTTTGTTATGTATAATTCCACATGTGTTAATTCATAGTTTTGATGCCTTCAGTGTGAATCTACAATTTTCATAGTCATGAAAATAAAGAAAACTCTTTGAATGAGAAGGTGTGTCCAAACTTTTGGTCTGTACTGTGTATATATATATATATATATATATATATATATATATATATATATATATATATATATATATATATATATATATATATACATATATATATATACACACACACACACATATATAAATACACACATACATACATACACACACACACACACACACACTGCCTTGCAAAAGTATTCGGCCCCCTTGAACTTTGCGACCTTTCGCCACATTTCAGGCTTCAAACATAAAGATATAAAAACTGTAATTTTTTTGAAGAATCAACAACACAATCATGAAGTGGAACAAAATTTATTGGATATTTCAAACTTTATTAACAAATAAAAAAACTGAAAAATTGGGCGTGCAAAATTATTCAGCCCCTTTACTTTCAGTGCAGCAAACTCTCTCCAGAAGTTCAGTGAGGATCTCTGAATGATCCAATGTTGACCTAAAGGACTAATGATGATAAAAGAATCCACCTGTGTGTAATCAAGTCTCTGTATAAATGCACCTGCACTGTGATAGTCTCAGAGGTCCGTTTAAAGAGCAGAGAGCATCATGAAGAACAAGGAACACACCAGGCAGGTCCGAGATACTGTTGTGGAGAAGTTTAAAGCCGGATTTGGATACAAAGAGATTTCCCAAGCTTTAAACATCCCAAGGAGCAGTGTGCAAGCGATAATATTGAACTGGAAGGAGTATCAGACCACTGCAAATCTACGAAGACCTGGCCGTCCCTCTAAACTTTCAGCTCATACAAGGAGAAGACTGATCAGAGATGCAGCCAAGAGGCCCATGATCACTCTAGATGAACTGCAGAGATCTACAGCTGAGGTAGGAGACACTGTCCATAGGACAACAATCAGTCGTATACTGCACAAATCTGGCCTTTATGGAAGAATGGCAAGAAGAAAGCCATTTCTTAAAGATATCCATAAAAAGTGTTGATTAAAGTTTGCCACAAGCCACCTGGGAAACACAAACATGTGGAAGAAGGTGCTCTGGTCAGATGAAACCAAAATCAAACTTTTTGGCAACAATGCAAAACGTTATGTTTGGCGTAAAAGCAACACAGCTCATCACCCTGAACACACCATCCCCACTGTCAAACATGGTGGTGGCAGCATCATGGTTTGGGCCTGCTTTTCTTCAGCAGGGACAGGGGAGATGGATGGAGCCAAATACAGGACCATTCTGGAAGAAAACCTGATGGAGTCTGCAAAAGACCTGAGACTGGGACGGAGATTTGTCTTCCAACAAGACAATGATCCAAAACATAAAGCAAAATCTACAATGGAATGGTTTACAAATAAACATATCCAGGTGTTAGAATGGCCAAGTCAAAGTCCAGACCTGAATCCAATCGAGAATCTGTGGAAAGAACTGAAAACTGCTGTTCACAAACGCTCCCCATCCAACCTCACTGAGCTCGAGCTGTTTTGCAAGGAGGAATGGGCAAAAATGTCAGTCTCTCGATGTGCAAAACTGATAGAGACATACCCCAAGCGACTTACAGCTGTAATCACAGCAAAAGGTGACGCTACAAAGTATTAACTTAAGGGGGCTGAATAATTTTGAACGCCTAATTTTTCAGTTTTTTATTTGTTAAAAAAGTTTGAAATATCCAATAAATTTCGTTCCACTTCATGATTGTGTCCCACTTGTTGATTCTTAAATTTTTTTTTTACAGTTTTATATCTTTATGTTTGAAGCCTGAAATGTGGCAAAAGGTCGCAAAGTTCAAGGGGGCCGAATACTTTCGCAAGGCACTGTGTGTGTGTGTATATATATATATATATATATATTTCAGTAAAGTGCAAACTAAACTACAATTTCAGCTGGTCATCACTAAAAATTTGCAGCATTTGCAATAAGCTCACAAATAATACCCGCAATATTTGAAATGTTGACATTGTCAGTTCCTACTTGTCACCTTTTGCAGGCCGAATTTAACATTTCCTAATATTCTTTCCTAAGGGAAAATAACCCTAAGAACATTGAGCCAACATTACAAATATTACTAAGATTCTTTTGTAGAAATAAATGCCAAGACATTTGCATAGCAACTCTTAAAACTAAACCCCTGATTAGTGTTCATATGCAGGAGCAATCCAGAAATTCGGATTCTAAACTAATTCTCTGGATTGTGCAAGGCCAATAAACAGATTAGAATATATATAATATATATAAGATTCTAAACGAATTCTCTGGATTGTGCAAGGCCAATAAACAGATTAGAATATATATATAATATATATAAGATTCTAAACTAATTCTCTGGATTGTGCAAGGCCAATAAACAGATTAGAATATATATACTATTTATGCAGGATTCATATAGCACCAGCAGTTTGCACATCAATTGTCAAAGGGACCACATTTTTGATAACACAAGATCAATACACTAAATTGGTTTTAACAGGGTGTCCAAATCAAAGCATGCCATCTTTCCAATCAAACACTTCTAGCCATGATTATTTTTAATTCTTGCCTGGCAGACAGCTTCCTTTACACTTGGACAATGAAAACCCCCTTTAAATTTGATCTCAAAATAAAATCATTAAAAAGGTTTCTTAGAAAATCTGTAAATGTCTTCAAATTTTCGCTTACAGTAATGAATTATTTAAAAGATACTTCTGTGGCATAAAACACATTAATATTTTAGCGAGCAATTGTTTTAGTATTTTACAAATTTATGCTGCTTATACTTGTTCTTATTTAGAAGTTAACACATGTAAACCTATTGATAGAAATACTTTATTTGGCCCCAACTGAAAGAAAAATAAATGTTCGGTGTTCTACCTTTAGGTTTCTTTTTTGCCATTTAACCTAGGTTCACACCTATCTGTTTTTAGTGCGTTTTGCAGAAATGCACTACAGTCCATTTAACATGGTTTCCTATGGTACAAGTTCACATCTATGCGTTTTGCGGCTGGTACATTTTGGGAAAGGGTCGGGACTTTTTTACCTCATGATTTGCAGGTAATAGACTTGGAACCGTACCAGAAACACAATTGTTGTGTTTGTGATGCGATTTTTGATGTTATTTTAATATTATATATAGCTGGTTGCTAAGCTGGGGGCCAGGAAGCCGGCCACCGTGTCCTTAACAACCAATGAGTCAGTTGTCAGTGAGGTTCCCCACTGAATGTAAAAAGAAAAAATGCGAAAAACCGATTGGGAAAAAAAAGGCACGGGGTCCCCCCTCTAGGTCTTCTCCCGCAGCTGTCTCTCCCCAAGCCGTCTTCTCCCTCTTTTCTCCAAGCTGTCTTCTTCCTCGCTGCCGGTTACCAGCAAAAAAAAAACTGCTCTTCTGTGGCTGTCTTCCTCCACTGTGTTGTCACCTGTCTCTTATATAGCCATGGAGCGTGGTCATCCAATGACATAAATCGGAGAGCCTGCCCCTTGTGACGTCAGACCCAGACAACTACCGGTCAGGGTTATCGGGAAGAGGCCCTTGTCCCCACCAAGGAACCCATCACCCCCCATTTGAGGGCATGCGGCCTGGTATGGTTCAGGAGGTGGGGGGGGGGGGCACTCGCTTGTCTCCACCCTTTCCTAACCTGCCAGGCGGCATGCTTGGATAAGGGTCGGATATGGATTTTGGGAGGGATCCCCACGTCATTTTCTTTTCATACTGATGACTCATGGGTTGTTAAGGACGCGGCGGCCGGCTTCCAGGCCCCCCATCCGTAGCAACCAGCTATATACAATGTTTTTACAGTGCGTTTAAAGAGAAAAAAAACGTAAAGCGCAAAATTCATGTAAAAAAAAACGCATAAAAAGAAACCACACGTTTAAAATGCAAAATGCACTGCAAAACTGCCTGAAAAAAGTATTAAGCGCAGCCGCATAGATGTGAACCTAGACTAAGTGAGTAGTTTGTTTTTACATTTATAATAAAGCTTACCTGTAAGTAAAATTAATATCTCCTAAATGTGCACCATTTAGGAGATATTCGCTTGTATGGCAGGCGGTGACGTCACCGGCGCATGCGTCCTTAAGGAACAGCTTACTCATGCCATTACTTCAAAGCCCTGCGCCGTGGGCATGACGCCATTGTGGCTCAGCCAATCAAATGGCTGGTGCCCGCAAGCCCGGAAGGAAGACTGGGGAAAGCCCTGTCAGCAGTGACAGTGTGCAGCTGGAGGGCTTTGTATCAAGGGAAGTCTTTCATAATGTGCTAGTATGCAATGCAATTTTTGTTTTAAAATTTTACTAAGGGATAGGTTTTTGCTTAGGCTAGGTTAGGCTGGGTGTTTAAGTGTATTGTAAAGCCTAACTTTTTTTGTAGAGAACAGAATTTTCGTTGTATATTTATCTTTATTTCTTTTACATTTTGGCATCTATGTCCCATCAGGTAAATTACCCTTTATTTTCTTTGTGCAATTGTGCGTACTCATGTTGGAATGGGAAAGGGCCATCCCCAAACTGTTCCCACAACGTTGGGAGCATGAAATTGTCCAAAATGTCTTGGTATGCCGACGCCTTAAGGGTTCCCTTCACTGGAACGAAGGAGCCAAGCCCAACCCCTGAAAAAACACACCACACCATAATCCACCTCCACCAAAATATTTTGAGTGCACAAAGCAAGGTCTATAAAAAAAAGACATGGACATGGTATAGGAACTTGACTGGCCTGCACAGAGTCCTGACATTACCCCATAGAACACCTTTGAGATGAATTAGAGCGAAGACTGCAAGACAGGACTTCTTGTCCACATCAGTACCTGACCCAACAAATGCGCTTCTGGAAGAATGGTCAAACATTCCCATAGACACACTCCTAAACCTTGTGGACAGCCTTCCCAGAAGAGTTGAAGCGGTTATAGCTGCAAAGGGTGGGCCAACTCAATATTGAACCCTATAGATTGGGATTTCATTAGTTCATATGCGTGTAAAGTCAGGTGCCCCAATACTTTTGATAATATAGTGGATTATAGACTCCTAAATATTTAGCATTGGGATAGGTGCCAGGGTGCAAGAAGGGAAAGAGTGAAATGTTAATGTGAGAATAATTTTTAAAAAGGAGAAGTTGGAGGTTCTCAGGCCCGGATACACGAAGCAGTTACGCTGGCGTTTCTTTTGATACGCCGCGTAACTTCTAGGTTGCTCCGGCGTATCTTTGTTTCGTATCCACAAAACAAGATACGCCTGAAGCTGGGCTAGATCCAACTGACGTACGTCTTAGTATGCCGTCGGATCTAAGGTGCATATTTACGCTGGCCGCTAGGTGGCGCTTCCGTTGATTTCTGCATCGAGTATGCAAATTAGCTAGCTACGCCAATCCACAAACGTACGTCCACCCGGCGCATTTTTTACGTTGTTTACGTAAGGCTTTTTTCGGTGTAACGTTACCCATGCTGTATGAGGCGTACGCAATGTTAAGTATGGACGTCGGGCCAGCGTAGAATTTTCCGTTGTGTACGTCGTTTGCGTAAAACGTTCGCGAATAGGGCTTTGCGTAAATTACGTTCACGTCGAAAGCATTGACTATTTGCGGCGTGATTTCGAGCATGCTCACTGCGATACCCCCACAGGCGGCGCATGTGCCGTTAAAAAAAAACGGCATTTACGTGGGGTCAATAGGAATTACCATAAAACACGCCCACATCTTATCCATTTTAATTGCGCGCCCTTACGCCGACACAGTTACACTACGCCGCCGTAACTTACGGCGCAAATTCTTTGCGGATACGGAAAATACGCTGTAAGTTACGGCGGCGTAGTGTATCTGAGCTACGCTACGCCGGACTTAAAGATGCGCCGAGGTACGTGGATCTGGGCCTCAGTGTTTATAGACAACATTTATTATTTTATGTGTTTTCTACATAGAAAATTATGCATTCAGAAATACTTTCAAACACCAAAAACTGGCCCATGAACAACAACTCAACAGCGAAACACCCAGGAAATAAAAAAGAAAAAAAAAAAAAAAAAAAAAAAGATAATTTTACTTTTTTGCTGCTGAAAAAAACTATTCATATTCAAAAATGATATACCGTACATATTGTTTTAAATAAAATCATGTGTTGTATTTAGACTACAGTCCATATTTTATGTAAATTTTATTTCTTTACTCTTCCCTGAAAGATGTAGGAATCTCAAATTTGCACATAGTTGGTTTGTCTGATGACAAGGCAAGTTCTTATTTGAAACAATAAAGTTCATTTATAATTATAAATAAACAATGTAGACAATTTTCATGGTCCCATGACTTTTGAAGATCTGCCAGTTCCAGGAATAATTTTTTATTTTTTTTGCACTATACGGATCATCCCTTTTCTGTATGTCCTTGAGGATGTACAACGGGAAGGTATCTGCCTGTCTACAGATGCCCACTAAATGAAGAAATGCAGTTCACAGACCTAAACAGGGCAGTTTTTTTTGCGCAGAATCAACAATAAAATACTGTTGAAAGGGGGTGTTTCCAGGATGTAAAAAAGGAAATTACAAAATGTAAGTATATGTACAGTGCTTTGAAAAAGTATTTACACCCCTTGAAAATTTTCCACATTTTGTCATAATACAACAAAAAACTTAAAAGTATTTTATTGGGATTTTATGTGATAGACCAACACAAAGTGGCACATAATTGTGAAGTGGAAGGAAAATGATACAGTGTGAAAAATGATAGATGTGAAAAGTGTGGTGTGCATTTGTATTCAGCCCCCCTGAGTCAATACTTTGTAGAACTACCTTTCACTGCAATTACAGCTGCAAGTCTTTTTGGGGATGTCTCTACTAGCTTTGCACATCTAGGAGAATGCCATTTTTAACCCATTCTGCTTTGCAAAATAGCTCAAGCTGTCAGATTGGATGGAGAGCGTCTGAACAGCAATTTTCAAGTCTTACCACAGATTCTCAATTGGATTTAGGTCTTACCTTTGACTGGGGAATTCTAACGTATGAATATGCTTTGACCTAAACCATTCCATTGTAGCTCTGGCTGTATGTTTAGGGTCGTTGTCCTGCTGGATGGTGAACCACTGTCCCAGTCTCAAGTCTTTTGCAGACTCCAACAGGTTTTCTTCTAAGATTGCCCTGTATTTGGCTCCATCCATCTTCCCATCAACTCCCCTGACCCTGCTGAAGAAAAGCACCCCCACAACATGAAGCTGCCACCACCACGTATCACAGTGGGGATGATGCGTTCAGGGTGATGTGCAGTCTTAGTTTTCTACCACACATAGCATTTTGCTTTTAGGCCAAAAAGTTCAATTTTGGTCTCATCTGACCAGAGCACCTTCTTCCACATGTTTGCCACGTCCCCCACATAGCTTCTCACAAACTGAAAATGGAATTTCTTTATGGCTTTCTTTCAACAATGGCTTTCTACTTGCCACTGATCCACAAAGGCCAGATTTGTGGAGTGCACAACTAATAGTCGTCCTGTGAATAGATTCTCCCACCTGAGCTGTGGATCTCTGCAGCTCCTCCAGAGTTACCATGGGCCTCTTGGCTGCTTCTTTGATTAATGCTCTTCTTGCCCAGCCTGTCAGTTTAGGTGGACGGCCATGTCTTGGTAGGTTTGCAGTTGTGTCATACTATTTCCATTTTCGGGTGATGGATTGAACAGTGCTCCATGAGATGTTCAAAGCTTGGGATATTTTTTTATAACCCAACCCTGCTTTAAACTTCTTCCCAACTTTATTCCTGACCTGTCTGGTGTGTTCCTTGGTCTTCATGATGTTTTCGTTTTTCACTAAGGCTCTCTAACAAACCTCTAAGGGCTTCACAGAACAGCTGTGCTTGTAGTTAGGGGTATCAGAGTAAAGGGGGCCGAATAAAATGCACGTCACACTTTTCAGATATTTATTTGTAAAAGATTTTGAAAAACATTTATCATTTTCCTGCCACTTCACAATTATGTTGATCCATCACATAAAACCCCAATAAAATACATTTACATTTTTGGTTGTAACATGACAAACTGGAAAATTTCAAGGCACTATAAACTCTGACAATGAAGGTAGGCTGACAAAAGGTAAACAGGACAGTCTCCTGAGACCCGTGAAATTTTAGAAGCCCCCAAACCACTTTTCTATTATGGAAAACAATTTAGGGTTCAGAGATTCAGAAAGCTTCTAGCTTACCAACCGTGGTAACCTACTAAGAGGGATTGGAAAAACAGAAAATAAACAGACAAAGCTGCCAAGTCTTATTATTGTGAAATAAGATAATTTAAAGTGGAAATTCTGCCAAAAACCTGATGCTAAATCTACTTTCAGCCACATTCTAAAACGAATCTAACCCTGCAAAAAGAAAAAAAAAAAAAATGGAGTTACACTTACCGGTAACGTCCTTTCCAGTAGTCTTTCAGGACAGCCACAACTTGAGAGATAGGCTCCTCCTCTTCCTTAGGAAACACTGCACAGCCTTTAAAATCTCTCCTCCCCCTGCTAGACCTCAGTTTTTATACGAGCACTCCGGTCCGCTGGGGAGACACAAGAACATGTTAGTAATCCATAGTTAAAACATCAATATCATACTATGTTCCTGGATTAAAAACCCCTTCTTCCAACTTTTCGGGAGGGTAACTAGGGCTGTCCTGAAAGACTACTGGAAAGGACGTTACCGGTAAGTGTAACTCCATTTTTCCCTATCCGTCTTTCAGGACAGCCACAACTTGAGAGGATAATCGAGTACTTACAATTTAGGGTGGGACCACGGCTTGCAAGACTTTTCTCCCAAAGGCTTGTTCACCTGCTGACACCAAGTCTACTCTATAATGCTTGATGAAGGTGGCGTAGCTGGACCAAGTTGCGGCTTTGCATATTTGATCTGGCGTCGCTCCAGCCCTTTCAGCCTGAGAAGTAGCCACCGCTCGAGTAGAGTGTGCCTTTATTCCTGTAGGGACTTCCCTACCAGTCAAGGAGTAAGCCTGCCCAATAACTAGTCTAAGCCATCTAGCAATTGTGCGCCGAGACGCTTTCTGTCCCTTTCTGGTCCCAGAAAACAAAACAAAGAGTCTGACTTCCTAAAACCCCGAGTCAGCTCCAAGTACTGTAGGATGCATCTCCTAACATCTAATGTACTAAACTTAAACTCCCTTTCACCTGAGGGATTGGAACAAAATGAAGGTAACACAACCTCCTGGTTTCTATGAAACTTAGAAGCCACTTTCGGAAGGAAAGCCGGATCGGTTTTAAAAACAACCCGATCCGGAAAAATTACACAAAAAGGAGGACGAATGGACAGGGCTTCCAATTCACTGACCCTCCTGGCAGTAGTCACTGCAACTAAAAAGACTGTCTTAAACGTTAAATCCTTTAACGAACACTTGTCTAAGGGTTCAAAGGGCAACCCTGTTAGCACCTGTAAAACTAGTGATAGATCCCACTTGGGGAAGGGAGGTCCCTGGGAAGGTTTCTGTCTGGACAAAGCCCTAAAGAACCTGATGACCAAAGGATTGGAGGCTAGAGGGCTCTCTAGAAACACACTGAGGGCTGAGACCTGGCCTTTAAGGGTACTCACTGACAAGCCTTTATCCGCTCCGCACTGAAGAAACTCTAGAACGGACTTGTGGCTTTGTGTTGGAAAGGAAAATTCCTGGCACCAAGTATTAAAACGAAGCCAAACTTTTTTATAGATAGAACGCGTCTCCTTCTTCCTACTGTTAAGAAGGGTGGCAGTCAGTTTGTCCGAAAAACCTCTGGACCTCAGCAAGGACTCCTCAGTAACCACGCCGCAAGGTTCCACCTGTGTACATAGAACTGGACCCTGCGAGAGGAGATCCTCTCGAAGAGGAAGAAAAAGAGGGGGTTCTGTGGTCAGTTGCTTGAGGACCGAAAACCAAGCCCTCTTGGGCCAGTGGGGTGCCACAAGGATAAGTGAGGTGTTCTCCAGCTGAAATTTTCTCAGGACCAGTGGTAGAAGAGCTGGGGGTGGGAAGGCGTAACAAATCCCGAATCGCCAGCTCTGGGATAGGGCATCTATCCCTCTTGCTCCCTCTCCCCTGCCCCGAGAGAAAAACCAATGTGTTTTTGCGTTCTCCCTGGACGCGAAGAGGTCTATCTCCGGAGACCCCCATCTCTTGACCAAAAGATGGAAGACCTCCTGATTGAGGGACCACTCGTCTTCCCTCAGTTGACTTCGACTGAGGAAATCCGCTGTACTGTTTTCTATTCCCCTTAGAAAAACTGCGGATAAGGACAGGGTGTTTGTTTCGGCCCAGCGAAAGATTCTTGTTGTTATGGCCGACAGGGCTACACACCTGGTGCCACCCTGTTTGTTCACATAGGCCACGGCCGACGCATTGTCTGACCTCACCTGGACGTGGTGTCCTCGAAGTCTCTCCTGAAAGAAGATGAGCGCTAAACCGATCGCCCTCAGCTCCTTCCAGTTGGAGGAATGTTTCAGCTCTGCCACTTCCCAAACACCCTGTGCTGGAAATACACCCAGGTGAGCCCCCCAACCTCTGCCGCTGGCGTCTGTGGTGACAACCAGTGGAGACCGGATATGCCACAGACGACCCTGCGACAAATTGGTGATCCTTCTCCACCACCAGAGGGATCTCTTTACCTGACTTGGAACCTGTACCAGGACGTCTAGGTGTTCTGAGCTGTGATCCCAGACTCTGAGTACAAAGGCCTGCAGGGCCCGAAAGTGAATCCCTGCCCACTGGACTGCCGGTAGAGTGGAAGTTAACAGTCCTAGTGTTGACATTAGGAATCTGATTGAAACATGATGGCTGCCCTGGAGGGCAGATACCGACTTTTCTAACTTTAGAGCCTTCTCTAATGGAAGGAAGACCCTTAGAAGGGTAGAGTCCAGGGTGTACCCTAAATAAGGAATGCGCTGCGATGGTATTAGACTGGATTTTTCCAGGTTTAACAGCCAACCTAGGTCCATAAGGGTCTTTTTGGTTAGTTCCAGGTCCCTGGATACTTGTTCCGGAGAGGCTGCAAAAAGAAGCAGGTCGTCCAGGTACGCTATTATACCCACTCCCTGAAGACGCAGAAAAGCTATTGGTTCTGCCAGGACCTTTGTGAACACGCGGGGTGAGGAGGATAGACCGAATGGCAAGGCCTGGAACTGTAGGTGCACCACCGAAGTTCCCAAGTCTATCGCTAGCCGTAGAAATTCCTGAGACCCCTCTGCAATGGGTACGTGCAGGTACGCGTCCCTGAGGTCCAGGGAGACCATAAAGCAATTCTGTGGTAGGAGGGCCCTTACCATGAAAATTGACTCCATACGGAATCTTTTGTATGTTACTGACTTGTTCAGCGGTTTCAGGTTTAGGATTAACCTGTACTTGCCAGAGGGTTTCTTTACCACGAAAACGTGGGAGTAAAACCCTCTTTTCTCCTCTCCTTTTGGGACTCTGCAAACAACATTTTGGTTCTCCAGATCCCTCAAGGCCCCCACTAGAGCCTCTGCTTTTTCCTTGGCTCTGGGAAGCTGAGTGACCAGGTACCTCTGTGGCGGAAGGGATGAGAACTCCAGGGAATACCCCCTTCTCACTATCGCCAATACGTACCTGTTTGGGGAAAAAGACTCCCATTGTGGGAGGAAGGCCCCCAACCTTCCCCCCACTCTGATCTGGGAGTCATTGTTTTTTGGGGGGCTGGTCAGGTGGGCGAAAAATCGCTCCTCTTCCCCTACCCCTGGGTGTCCAGATCCTTTTTTGAGTCTCTGGTTTCGGGACCCCTGTTTGTCTCTGGGGACGAAACCCTCTCCCTTTTAGTGGAGTTTTACGTTTAAACGGAAAAGATTTTTTCTTATCCGCCGTGCGGTCTAAGACTGACTCCAGGTCGGGACCAAATAGGAGATCTCCTGTAAAGGGAATCCCACATAACTTAGACTTGGACGCAATGTCTCCTGACCAAGTCTTGAGCCAGAGAGCTCTTCTGGCAGAATTAGCCAGGGCTGCTGACCTGGCTGACATGCGGACGGACTCTGCTGAAGCATCCGCAATGTAGGCTACCCCTTTTAAAATTGTGGGGAAGGAAGCCAAAATAGTGTCCTTGTCCGTATCTGCCTCAATATGTTCTTGGATCTTTGAGAGCCAGTGCTCTAAATTACGGGCCACTACTGTAACTGCTAATTCTGGTTTTAAATTGCCAATTATGGACTCCCAAGCTTTTTTCAACAACAAGTCCATTCTCTTATCCATAGCATCCGTCAGGTTGCCCATATCTTCAAATGCTAAATCAGTCTTTTTAGAGACTTGGGAAAAGGCCGCATCTAATTTAGGGTTCTTATTCCAAACGGACGTGGAATCTTCCGAAAAGGGAAACCTTCTCTTAAGGGATTGAGAAAAGAAAGGCTTTCTTTCAGGGTCCTGCCACTCCTTCTTAACAGTATCAACCAGAAGTTCGTGCACTGGGAAGACCCTGCCCTTGTGTTCCCCCAGACCTTTGTACATCTGGTCATGGAGACTAAGAGGTTTACTATCCGTGTGAATGCCTAGGGTTGTGTAAATGGCACCTAGCAGTTCCTCAACCTCATCAAGAGATAGTTTATATCTGGAAGACTTCTTGGACTCACTGTCCTGGTCTTCTTCACCTGACTCTGCCTGCGAGTCGGAAGCAACATTCTCCATTAAGGAGTGCTGCCCCTGAGAAGGGCCTGCAAAATCAACTGCCTCCGCTGAAGGATCAGGAGAGGCAGGTGCAGGACCCTGAACATCAGGGTGGGCTGTAACCTGTGTGGGTACCAGGGGGGTTGCACCCTTTCAAACAAGGTTTTGAAAGAGGAAAAGGTAGAGGCCAGTTCTTTAACTGAAGCAGCTAAACTATCCCCCTGTTCTGCATCCCTTTCCCTAACTAGAGAGTTTATGCAGTCTCTGCATAAAACTTTCGTCCAAGAATCAGGAAGGGAGTCCCTACAGGAAGCACATTTCTTCTTAGAACTATGTGTCCTTCCTGTTTTTTCTTGACTTTTTTCTAGGCTCTTCTGAAATAGAAGACATAAGGACCCACATTTAAAAAAAGCAAAGATTTAAAAAAAAAAAAAAAAAAAAAAAAAAACTTTTTTTGTAACAACCACATGGTTACAACCCTCTGGGAAGCACTAGACAGACACTACTGCTAGGTGCCCTTGCTGTCTTTCCCTCCTCTCCCCCAACCACCAAGGGAAAGTAGAGGAAGGAAAAAGACACAGTCTAAGGTTTTGGGAAACCCTCCCCAGGAAACCCTTACCTTGGACTGGCTGGAGGTAGCGTCCCTGGTCGGGTCCCGTTCCGGAGAAGTCACCGACATAGTGGGGTGGTTGCGCTGTGTCTAACTCGTCCCAACGAGTATCCGACACCTCCAGCAGGACGCGTGGGTCTCTATCAGCGCCGCGACCCGGAACCGGAAGTCGCGGGTCAAAGGGAATCCTTTCCGAGGCGCGCCGGAAGTGACGTCGCCCGCCACTCGGCCCGCGATTTTTGAAAAACAACCTGCGGCCTGTAATCAGGGTGCCCGGAGCTGAGTTCCCCCGCCGCGGTCCTGTGGACACGATAGGGACCCCCCACAAACCGAGTGCCGCGCTCAACATGGGTTGGGGTGCGTTTTTGGCGGTAAGTTTTTCGCCCCATCTCCTTTAGGAAGCCCTTGCCTCCCACATAGGAAAAATAATGGCTACAGTCCCCTGACTGCACTGCCTGGTTCCTCAGCAGTGTCTCCCCACCGGAGGAAACACTAAGAACTGAGGTCTAGCAGGGGGAGGAGAGATTTTAAAGGCTGTGCAGTGTTTCCTAAGGAAGAGGAGGAGCCTATCTCTCAAGTTGTGGCTGTCCTGAAAGACGGATAGGGAAAAACGATATACGGTACATACCTTTTCTTAAGCCGATCCAGTCTCCATGCTGTGTGCAGGAGAGGACCGACAACAGCTGAGAAATTCCTGGAAAGTGACTTCATCCATTGACTTGCTATGAGGCTTCCGTTGTGGGCTGCATCTCCAGCACACTCCCACACACTGAAGCTGCCACGAACAGCTCAACGAGTAGGTTTGGAACTAGTTTTGGCTGAACTTCTACTTTAACTACTTGCCGACCAGCTGCCATCATGATACGGCAGCAGAGAAGAGAAGGGATCACCACTCCAGGTGGGTCACTATGTAGAGATGGACTGACTCAGGATACCGTGGGTGCTGGCGATGCACTGACCATGCATAAGATACGAAGAAAGAGGATGGATAGCCGCACTCCAATGTCCAAACGGTTGTCTTTTATTCAAAAAAACACAGCAAGTACATCACTTCACAAGGTGCAACAAAGGAACAGGTAGATAGCCGACGTGTTTCGCACTGAGCTAGTGCTTAATCATGGCTTATGATTAAGCACTAGCTCAGTGCGAAATGCGTCGGCTATCTACCTGTTCCTTTGTTGCACCTTGTGAAGTGATGTACTTGCTATGTTTTTTTTAATAAAAGACAACCGTTTGGTCATTGGAGTGCGGCTATCCATCCTCTTTCTTCGTATCTTTTGCATGATACGGCAGCAGGTTGGCTCCCCCGCGCAAATCGCTGTATCGGTACGGCGTGCGCTTTAAGGGGTATAGGGGGCGCGCGCAATGTAGGAGCTGATGCACGTGCCCGGCGGCCGCAATGTTCACCGGCACCTGCGATCACTCCTAAGAGAGAGACAGAACAGAGATCGGTCAATATAAACAAACAGATCTCGGTTCTGTCAGGGGAGTAGAGAGTGATCGTCTGTTCTAAGTGATTAGGAACAGCGATCCATCTCCTCCCCCAGTCAGTCCCATCCCCCCACAGTTAGAACACACACTGTGGGAACACATTTAACCCCTCGATCGCCCCCTAGTGTTTAACCCTTTCCTGCCAGTGACTTGTATACAATAATCAGTGTCTATCTTTAGCTCCATTGCTGTATAAATGTCAATGGTCCCCAAAAAAAGTGTCAAAGTGTCCGATCTGTCTGCCTCAATGTCGCAGTCCTGCAAAAAATCACAGATGTGAACATAGGCAGAACACACCACACTACCGTGCTAATAATCTGCTTACCAGATGGTAAAGGCAACAGGCGTTGTAATCATACAATGCAGAGGGTTAATGGGAAAACGATATTCCAAACCAGATGGATCGATCAGCATAATATCAAGAAATTCCAAGACTCGGACAATGGATGGATATATTGTGCAATCACCACATGGAATTAACCAATGAAGAGAAGGAAAGCAACAATAGTGAAGCCCGTAAGGTAAAACATACTAACATTTATTGTAGTCTACTTACAGGTGTACAAAGATCATCATGACATTAAAAATCTGCGGCTCTCAAAGTGCTTGTATCAGCCAGCCTGACATGTTTCATCCGAAGTTGGATATCATCAGAGGCGTGGCCAATGACACAAGCACGCCCATACATATATATGTAACATCCTGGCAAACCAAGTGCTTGATAGGTCAGATTAGAACGGCCATCAGCTGTGCATATTAAAGCGGGGTTCCAACCACAATTATAATTTTTTAAATGTATGTCCGTTCATCATGCGTTTTTATCATATAAATCCGGTCACTTACTATTTTACAATCCGCCGCTGCTCCGCATAGTTTATAAAACTATCTTTTTTGAATAACTGTGTCCACACCGTTGTCATTTTTCTTGTGGGCATTGTGAAGCCCACAAACACTTACTTCCTGGAAGTCTTGGATGGGGAGTGATAATTGGGTAGCGCACTGCATCCTGGGAAATGGTGACACACATTTCCCAGGAGCATTAGAGGGAGATGATGTCAGGATCCTAGGTGATTCTAAAGGCAGATTTCGTGGGACTGCATAGCAACAGGCATTTCCAGATGAGTAAAACTATTTTATTTTTATTTTTTAGGTCTAATGAGCACAATAATGAAAAAAAAAATTTGGGATGGAAACACCACTTTAAAGCACAATCACAGGAGGAACTGATGCAAGTAACTGGCAGGAAATGGCAGAAAGGCATGCAAGTAACTGGCAGGAAATGGAAGCAGCAATCCGATCTGCATGACAACATCCGGTGGGCGGGAACATGCCATCTATACCAGGAAATGTCATTTGGAACGTTCATTACCCCTACCCATTCACCTAGTGGTAGAAAAATGTCAATTAAAAAAAAAAAAAAAAAACAACGTTAAGAACGTCAATTACGTGGGGTCACGGCAAATTAGCATACAAACACGCCCCCTACAGCCTATTTTGAATTACACAGGCTTACGCCGGCCCTTATACGCTGCACCGCCGTAACTTTGGGCGCATAATCTTTCTGAATACCATACTCACCTCACAAAGTTACGGCCGCCTAAAGATACACATTTGTATCTGAATCCGGGCCATACAGTATTGCTTTTTTTTAAACAGAGCATACAGTATTGCTTAATTGGGTTCCAACACAAAAGGGGGGAGTAAGTTCGGGACTTGGAATGAGAGATGTATAACAAAAAGCAGTCTTAGCAAAGAGCATTTTATTTTGCCTTGTGATATAATGTAAAGCATACTGAATGACAAAAATTGCATCCACAAAATCGCATAAACATGCTACAAATTACATATGCATATTAACACCATGGTACTTGGCATATCGTGGAGCAAGGACAAGGCCTGCACAACATAAACCACTGGAGGGGCTTGATGGAATAATGAGAGGAGTAGGAGTAAAACAGTATAAAAAACATAAAATCATCTGTATGAACATCATGCATCCATGTATGCCCGACGCGTTTCGTTGGGATATACCAACTCTTCAGGGGCGAATGCAATGGTGATCTATAAAGAGACATAACCATAAGGTATAATTTTGTAGTAGAATATTATAAATAATGTATAAAGAACAAGATAAATAACCCTATGACTACTCACATCAACTGTATAGATGTGAGCACAGGACCAGAGCCGTTGAAATTGTCTGGCAATGAATACTCACGTCAACTGTATAGATGTGAGCACAGGACCAGAGCCGTTGAAATTGTCTGGCATGGGAGCTGAGGTAGAGACATGTGGACAAACAGGGAGCACTGTGGATTCCCCAAAGCCAATGTGTGAACGTGGAAGGACAGTGGGCCAACACTTCTGTGGATTGAGATCAGTAGTATATAATGAATGTATAATATTATTAAGAAGTGTGAAAAAGCCTATGCACCAGGTCAGATAAAAGAAAGAACTGAGCAAGCACCAAGTGTGAAAGTGGGTTAAGAAAGAAGGAAGATGTAGCCTGAGTGAGATCATGAAGGAGCCAAAAGGATAAATAAAATGCTAAAAGGTATTGGGTGAAAGTTATGGAAATGTACCTTGTTGGATCACATGGAATTTAGGAACCAAGCATAAGTGAGAGCTCGCCCCTGAAGAGTTGGTATATCCTAACGAAACGTGTCGGGCATGTTCATACAGATGATTTTATGTTTTACTCCTACATTCTCATTATACCATCAAGCCCCTCGAGTGATTCATGTTGTGCAGGACTTGTCCTTACTCCACGATATGCCAAGTACCATGGTGTTAATATGCATATGTAATTTGTAGCATGTTTATGCGATTTTGTGGATGCAATTTTTGTCATTCAGTATGCTTTACATTATAATCACAAGGCATAATAAAATGCTCTTTGCCAAGACTGCTTTTTGTTATACATTTCTCATTCCAAGTCCCGAACTTACTCCCCCCTTTTGTGTTGGAAACCAATTAAGCAATACTGTATATCTTATATGCTTACTCCGCATGGTGACTGACCTCATTTAAAGTCCCGCTGACCAAACTCTCTATTTTTTCTTTAACAAGAAGGCCCCCATATCCCGGCCCCCCACCCTATGTGAATGAGTATAGGGTAAATTGTACCCCTACTCATTCACCCAAAAAAAGTGTCAAAAGATAAATAAAAAACTAGTACACAGTACTTTATTAAAGTAGCTCCATTGTGTCTTCTCCCTCCGGTTCTTCTCTTTCAGGTGATGTCTTCATCCTCCGGATCTTCCCGCTGCGCTGATGTCTTCTTCCTTCTTCTCTCTCCACTGTCTTCCTCCTCTGCCGGTTCTCCCTGCAGTTCTTCTCGACGCTAGCTCCCTCTGTAGTGTTAGCTCTGGCCTTTGCCACTACTTACCGTATTTATCGGGGTATAGCGCGCTCCCGCCTATAGCGCGCACCCCTAAAGTTGCCCGAATTCCTGTGGAAAAAATATTTTTTGTACTTACAGTTTTGGTGTCTTGCGCGGCGGCCTCGTCGGGTCCGGCGTTCCGTCTGCGGCTTTGGGTGTCCTCTTCGTCTGGTCCGGCGTCCTCCCCGCTCGTTTCCCGCGCCGAGTTTGAATACTGCGCCGACATATACCGAGCGCAGTACACTCGTGTATCGTCGGGCAGGCTCGGCAACTCTCGCGCTGACGTCCTGTACGCTCAGGACGTCAGCGTGAGAGGCGCCGAGATTTTCAGGGCAAAATAGTGCACGGTATACGCCGATAAATACGGTATATAGCTATGGAGTGTGGCCATCTATGATGTCATCCGCAGGCCCCGCCCTTTGTGATGTCACCACCTCATCATGCCACAGACCCTTTACAGTGTTATATACGTTATTCTTAGAATGCAGCTGCCAGTAGATTAGGTTAGTAAGTTTTTGGCTTAACTTCCACTTAATAATCTGATTTTGCTCCAGTTTCTATATGCAAGCCCTAAAGATTGTGTGCATTTGTGCTACAAATCTTGGAACACAGCTTTGGTTTCCTGGGAAGTATTTGATATATAGGTTTTACCTGCTGGCACATGGAAAATGAAGTTATACTAAAGTAAGTAAGATGGATGATTCAGGGGAACTGGCGCCAACACGAATATTACACAATAAAAAAGCAGGAGAATTAAAGTTCCTGAAAAGCAAGAAGCATGATTTCCTTATTGTTGCAGGCAGCTATTTTTACCTTCCTAGAATATAGTATACGTCAATTTACTGTTACCCAAGATTTGATAATTGGATTTACTTTGACCACTGTCAGCATATGAACAATTACAGAATAAATAAGAAACAGAAAGAAAACGGACTGTACTAAAAAGATCTGAGGCTGGCTGATTTTCAATTTTGAGTTCCAGCCTGCGATTGGTCTTAGTGATTTATCAGTGTGCCATTTTCCAAAAGAGAAGTGATAAATGTTTTCAACACATACTGGGTAAGGAAAATACAGTTGCAATAGTAGAATTCCTACTATAGACTGTAAAAATGCAGGCACAAAATAAAACATAAAAGCGGTATTAAATCGCAGTTGCTAAAAAAAATCTCCCTGCAAGGCAATGTCATAATCTGCTAGTATGCATCGCATACTAGCACATTTTAAGAAATTAACCTTAGAATGAAGCCCTCCAGTGTCGCGCTGTCACCGCTGAGAGGGTTGACATCTTGCACCGGTCTTCCTTTCTGTTTCACGGCATGAGTGGCCGGGGGCACGATGAATGAATGAATGACAATTGCGTGTTCATGCAACACTGTACCCAAACTACATTTTTATCTTTTTTTCCCCATAATTAGAGCTTTCTTTTGGTGGTAAGTGATCACCTCTGGGGTTTTTATTTTTTGCTAAACAAAACTGAAAAATACCAAATTTTTTGATAAAATGTTTTGCTTTTCTTAGTCTCTGTCTTAAAATTTTGTTTTCCCCTTCACTGACGGGCACTGATGAGGTGACACTGGTGGGCACCGATGAGGAGGTACTGAAGAATTGAAGGGCACTGATAGGCACCAATAGGCGGCACTGATATGCAGCACTGATGGGCACTGACAGGTGCCACTAATGGACAGCACTGATGATGAGGTACTGACAGGTGTTACTGCTGGGCACTGTTGTGGGCTCTGGCACTTTATTGGGCACTGGCAGGGGGTTATGATGGGGCACTGACTGGGCACAGATTGGCAGCTTATTAGTACATTTGATGGGGGCTGTGCTGATAATCAATGTGCTGATTATCAACACAGACTGCCCTTTGACAGGGAGAGCCGCCAATGGGCTGACAGTGGACTTTACTGGCACCCACATGAGACACAATGCCATATACAGTGCCCTGAAAAAGTATTCATACCCCTTGAAATTTTCCAAATTTTGTCATGTTACAACCAAAAACATAAATGGATTTTATTGGGATATCTTCTTGCTAGGGTTGTCCCGATACCACTTTTTTAGGACTGAGTACAAGTACCGATACTTTTTTTCAAGTAGTCGCCGATACCGAATACCGATACTTTTTTTAAAATGTGTCCCCAAATGCAGCGATGTCCCCCCACAGATGCAGCCATGTATCCCCCCATGCAGCCATTGTCTCCCCCCATGCAGCCATTGTCTCCCCCCATGCAGCCAGCGTCACCCCCCATCCAGCCAGCGTCTCCCCCCAACCAGCCAGCGTCTCCCCCCATGCAGCAATGTATCCCCCCATCCAGCCATTGTCACCCCCCATCCAGAAATGTATTCCCCCAGCCATTGTCACCCCCCATGCAGCCATTGTCTCCCCCCATGCAGCCATTGTCTCCCCCCATGCAGCCATGTATCCCCCCATCCAGCCATTGTCTCCCCCCATGCAGCAATGTCTCCCCCCATGCAGCCATTGTCACCCCCCATGCAGCCATTGTCTCCCCCCATGCAGCCATTGTCTCCCCCCATGCAGCCATGTATCCCCCCATCCAGCCATGTATCCCCCATGCAGCAATGTCTCCCCCCATGCAGCCATTGTCACCCCCCATCCAGCAATGTATTCCCCCAGCCATTGTCACCCCCCATGCAGCCATTGTCACCCCCCATCCAGCCATTGTCACCCCCCATCCAGCCAGCGTCTCCCCCCAACCAGCCAGCGTCTCCCCCCAACCAGCCATTGTCTCCCCCCATGCAGCCATTGTCACCCCCCATCCAGCAATGTATTCCCAAAGCCATTGTCACCCCCCATGCAGCCAGCGTCACCCCCCATGCAGCCAGCGTCACCCCCCATGCAGCCAGCGTCACCCCCCATCCAGCCAGCGTCACCCCCCATCCAGCCAGCGTCACCCCCCATCCAGCCAGCGTCACCCCATACAGCCAGCGTCTCCCCCCATCCAGCCAGCGTCTCCCCCCATCCAGCCAGCGTCACCCCCCATCCAGCGTCTCCCCCCATCCAGCATCTCCCCCCATCCAGCGTCTCCCCCCATCCAGCCATGTCACGCTTACCTGCATCCCCGCTGCCGCCGACTGTGTACTACGCCGGGAACATTACAACTTTGAATCGCTGTAATGATTGGCGTCGCGCTGCGTATAGACACTCCCCCTCGCTCGGGATTGGACAGTTCACCCGAGCGAGGGGGAGTGTCTATGCGTGGTGCGAATCATTACAGCTATTCAAAGCTGTAATGTTCCCGCCCGTATTACACAGTCGGCGGCAGCGGGGATGCGGCGAATGGCGGCGGATTGCGGCTTCGGTGGCAGCGGTGGTTGGCGGCAAGTATTCTATTTGTGTATCGGGGCGGGGTATCGGCGTCTGAGTACCGCCGAAAAAACTCGGAATCGGTCCCGATACCGATACTAGTATCGGTATCGGGACAACCCATTCTTCCATAAAAGCCAGATTTGTGAAATGCACGACTAATGCCCCGTACACACGATCACTTTTTGTCATGAAAGAAAACCAAGTTTTTCATCATGAAAAAAAAAAAAAAACAAGTTTTTCCAACTTCATCATAAAAAACGACGTTGCCCACACACCATAGTTTTTTCAAAATGCTCTAGCAAAGCGCGGTGACGTACAACACGTACGACAGCACTATAAAGGGGAAGTTCCATTCGTCTTTGGGCTGCTTTAGCTCATTCCATGTTAGTAAAAGACGATTTGCGCTTTACTGTCTGTTACAGCGTGATGAATGTGCTTACTCCATTATGAATGGTAGTTTTACCAGAACGAGCGCTCCCGTCTCATAACTTGCTTCTGAGCATGCGTGGGTTTAAAACGTCGTTTTTGCCCACACACGATCATTTTTTACAACACAAAAAACGACATTTTCAAAAACGACATAAAAAACTGAAGCATGTTCGAATTTTTTTTTTTGTCGTTTTTTAGAAGACGGAAAACGATGTGAAGCCCACACGATCATTTTAAATGACGTTTTTAAAAATGTCATTTTATTTCATGCCAAAAAACGACAGCATAATAGTTGTCCTGTGGACAGATTCTCTCACCTGCTGTGAATCTCTGTTGATCTCTGCAGCTCCTCCAGAGTTACCATTGGCCTCTTTGATGAATTCTCTCCTTGCCCGGCCTATAAGTTTAGGTAGACGGCAATGTCTTGGTAGATTTGCAGTTGTGTCATACTCTTTCCATTTTCAGGATGATGGATTGAACTGTGCTCTGTGAGATGTTCAAAGCTTTGGATGTTTTTTTCTTTTATATATAACCTAACCCTACTTTAAACTTCTCCACAACTATATCCCTGACCTGTCTGGTGTGTTCCTTGGCCTTCATGATGTAATTTGTTCACTATGGTTCTCTAACAAACCTCTGAGGGCTTCACAGAATAGCTGTATTTTATACTGAGATTAAAGTGGTTGTAAACCCACTTTTTCACTTTTACCTACAGGTAAGCCTATAATAAGGCTTACCTGTAGGTCTAAAGAATATCTCCTAAACCTGTACGGTTTAAGAGATATTCCCCTCGCAATGCGCCGCTGACTGCAGCGGCGCATGCGCAGGGGGGGATTCACGGCGAAAGGACCGGCAGCTACCGGATCATCGCCGCTCCAGCCAATCACAGCGCTGGAGCGGCGATACCCGGAAGACACGCCGGAGCAAGATGACATCTCGCTCGGCGTGGACCAGGTAAGTTCCTCTCACCTCGTTCCGAGGTAAGTATTTCATAATCCGCTAGTATGCGGTGCATACTAGCTGATTATGCCTTTTGCCTTGCAGGTTGAAAAAAAAAAAAAAAGAAGTTTATGCGGTTTACAACCGCTTTAAATGACACACGTGGACCAATTACCAATTAGGTGACATCTGAAGGTAATTGGTCCAACTAGATTTTAATTAGGAGTGTCAGGCCCTGTACACACGAGAGGATTATCCGCTTGAAACAGTCCTCCGGACCGCTTCCACGGATAAATCCTCTGGCGGATTTTGATCTGATGGTTGTACTAACCATCAGATCGAAATCCGAGCGGAATCCATCCGCGGTGACGTGTCGCGCCGTCGTCGCGGTGATGACGCGGCGACGTGCGCGACGCTGGAAGATAAAGACTTCCACGCATGCGTCGAATCATTACGAGGCATGCGAGGGAGAGGAGCGGATGGATTGATCCGGTGAGTCTGTACAGACCACCGGATCAATCCGCTGGACAGGATTCCAGCGGATAGATTTCTTAGCATGAAATCCATCGGCCGGAAATATATCCGCGGAAAAATATATGCTCGGACGTACACACCACCGGATCTATCCACTGGAACTGATCTGCGGATAAATCCCAGCGGATAGATTCGGTGGTGTGTACGAGGCCTCAGAGTAAAAGGGGCTGAACACAAATGCCTGACACACTTTTCACTTCACAATTATGTGCCGCTTTGTGTTGGTCTATCACGGGGATAAGCAATTAGCGGACCTCCAGCTGTTGCCAAACTACAAGTCCCATCATGCCTCTGCCTCTGGGTGTCATGCTTGATGCTGTCAGAGTCTCGCTATGCCTCATGGGACTTGTAGTTTGGCAACATCTGGAGGTCCGCTAATTGCTTATCCCTGGTCTATCACATAAAATCCCAATAGAATACATTTATGTTTTTTGGTTGTAACATAACAAAATGTGGAACATTTTAAAGGGGTATTGATACTTTTTCAATGCACTGTATCTATATTGCCTACCTCAAATCTGGCTATACACTGGTCAGTTTTTTTTTTTTTGTTCTGCCAGCAGGTTTGATGAAAAAAAAAACAAAAAACTAACACGATTCCCACCTCCACATGTGACGTGGATGGGGGAATCCTTCCTGCTGTGTAATTTTATTCTGACAGAGGGACTATACTGCCATCAGAATACAATGATCAGGGCTACAGCAGATTGGCTGCAAGCACTGATCGAATGGAAATGATCCACCAGCAGGACTGTTCATGGATCCTGCCAAACTTCAATCCATTTATGGCCAGCTTAACTTTGCTGGTCAAGCATGGGTGACGGGTCTATGGTAATTTCTATTCACTAGCCCCTTCTCTTGAAGCTGGAGAATTACTGAAACACTAAAATGGAAAATTTTATCATACTTACCAGTAATTTTCCTTTCCTGGTGCCTATCCATGGCAGCATACTTGTTACTTGTGATAGAGCTCCGCCTCGACTCCTCCTTCAGGGCTAGTGAATAGAATAAATTAAAGGCATAGCCCCTCCCCCAACATTCTCCGTATAATAGAATACCGAGGGTGGGAGCGTATGCTGCCATGGATAGGCACCAGGAAAGGAAAATTACTGGTAAGTATGATACAATTTTCCATTTTCCTGGTGCCTCCATGGCAGCATACTTGTGATAAATAACTAGCTGATATGGGTGGGATAATGCTTAACAATAAACGTTTAATTAGAAGAAGACATAGCAGCCTGAACTGCCCTTCTTCCAAACTCAACAGTCGTGAGAGCTCCTAGACCAATATGGTAGTGTCTGAGGAACGTATGGTGAGAAGACCAGGTGGCGGCCCTGCACACTGTCTTCAACAAAACATTAGCCCTTGCTGCCCAGGAAGCCGAGACTGCCCTTGTAGAATGAGCATTTACTCAGGATGAAGAATATTCTTTACCCTGTAAGCCTTCTGGATTAACTTTACAACCCAAGATGCCAGAGTTCTGATGGAAGCTTCTTTGCCCCTGTATTTACTGAACAGTACAATGAAAAGTCTCTCAGAGTTTTTGAAGGGGTCGTGGCTGCTAGGTAGGCCCTGAGCACTCTGAATACATCCAGCTCACGACAAGACTCTGAACCTGTGTCTGTAAACACTGGTAGTGCCCAGGTTCCAACAGGTGGCTTGGAGTAGCGACCTTAGGTGTGAACCCTCGAAGGGGCGAAGTTCCACCCTGTTCGGGAAGAAGGAGATGTGGCCGTCACCCATCCCTAAGGTGTGAAGTTCCGAGATCCTTCTGCCAGATGTAATGGCTAGCAGGAAAGCCGTCTTTAGTGTCAGGTTCCAACTTGCTACTTGTTCCACTGGAGCAAAGGGATGGTCAGATAGAATTTCAAGGACCAGGGACAATCCCACTTAGGAAATGATCGTCTGACAGGTGTCGCCGAATCTTCAATACTCCTCTGAGGAAAGTGACTACCAAGAGATCCTCCACCCATCTCTTACTTGTTGCGGCAGAGACTGCTTCTACCTGCACTTTGAGGGAGCTCAGACCAAGCCCCAGATCAAGTCCTGTCTGAATGAAACCTAAAATATTGGACGTAGAGGGAAGGATTGGATCAAATCCATTTCCGGTAGCAGATGACAAGAACTTGTCCCAGATTTTTGATTATATGGCATTAGTTGCCGGTTTTTCTGGCTTTTAGAAGGGTTGTTATGACTCCTGGGGAACACCCTAGGGACTCGAACCCTCACCTCTCAACCTCCAGATTCGAAGATTCAACTTCTGGAGGGTTTGGATGAACTAGACTGTCCTGCGACAGAAGTTGAGGGAAAGGAGGGATCCTGATTGGAGAGCTCACACTGAGGCGCATGGCTAGAGGGAACCAGGGTCTCTTCAGCCAATACGGAAGTACTGCCACCACCTGGACTGACTCCCTGAGGAGCCTCAGGAGGAATTTGAATATTAATGGCCTGGGAGGAAAGGCATATGCTGTGGTGAACCTTCAGGTGCATGACAGGGCATCCACTGCCTCGGCTTGTGGATGCTGCATTCGAGAGAAGAATCTGTCCAGCTTGGTATTCTTTGGGGAGACGAACAGGTCTACCTGAGGGGGATCCCACATGCTGGCAATCTGATGGAAGACGAGGGGGTGGAAAGCCCATTCGTTGTTGTCCAGGAAGTTTCTGGGCAACGTGTCTGCTTCCGTGTTCAACCTGCCCGGCAGATACATTGCTCTGGGGTCCAGGAGGTTCTTCTCTGCCCAGAGTGTGGTCAGCATCACCACCTTGAGGAACGACCTGCTGCGAGTGCCTCCTTGCTTCTGCAGATAAGCGACAGCTGCCATGTTGTCTAGATGTAGAAGTATTCTCTGGCCTCTGATTTGGGACGCCAAAGTTAGTGCTAAGAAGGCTGTCCTCATCTCCAAGATGTTGGATACTGCTCCCTGGGTAGAACATGACCATCTACCCTGTATTCTGGTTTCCCCGGAATGGGCTCCCCAGCCCTGTCCGCTTGCATCGGACATAATTGTGATCCAAGGATGGGGGACCAGGTGACTAGGTTTGGAGAGGTTTTCTGGAACTGTCCACCAGTGAAGATTCCTGTGCATTACTCCCGTCAGCAGTATCGTCTGGGATAGTCGTTGTTTCTTCCACTGCGCCAAGAAACCTGTCTGGAACTACCTTAAGTGCCAATGGGCCCAAGGAACCATGGGTATACAAGGAGACACTGTGCAAATGAGGCTCAGACATTGTGAAGCTGTCAGATACGGGCTCCGGATGACCTTGATCATTCTCTGGGTGACAATCCTTGCCTTTGGCGGTGGTAATGACACTGTCCCCTCCTGAGTGTTGAACATTGCACCCAGGTAGATTATCTGCTGTGTGGGTGCTAGTTGACTCCTTTCGGAATTTATTAGCCACCCTAGCTCTTTTAGGGACTTAGAAGAATTTCCTGGTGACATACCAACTGATCCGTATTGCTTGCTAGGAGGAGGATGTCGTCCGAGTAGTGGAATATCCTCAAGCTCCTTTCCCGCAGGGGAACCAAAGCGGATATTAGTATCTTGGTGAACACCCTGGGAGAGGTGCACAGACCGAAAGGCAGGGCTTGAAACTGTAGGTGGGTCCATCCCACTGCAAATCTCAGACATTTTTGAAATGCAGATAGAATTAGAACGTGTAGGTATGCATCCTGCAGAAATCATCCAATCTTATGGCTGGACTGCCTGAATAATCCTCTGCAGGGACTCCATTTTGAAGCTTTTGGGGCAGATATACCGGCTGAGCCTCTGAAGGCCTGTCACAGGCCTCCACCCACCTGTCCTCTTTGGGACCAGAAATAGGGTGGAGTAGACGCCTGCGAAGCGCTCTGCCAAGGGAACCAGAACAGCCGCCCCCTGAGGCTGAAGTGACGTTAGGAAGTTTTACAGAGCTTGAGCCCTTGGCGGAGAGGATGGAAACTCTGTTCCTTTGAAAGAATCCCGAGGTGGGGGATGAGAGAAATTCCAAAGGTGCCCCCATTGAATTGTAGACAGAACCCAGGGGTCCTGACAGCATGTGGTCCAGACTGGGACAAAGAACTTTAGCCTGGCTCCCACCGGGAGTGCCTGGGCTACTCTGGAGTCAAAAAGACTGCTTCTGCTCCTGTGGAGCCGGAAAGGTCCTTCATCTTCCTGTTCAAAAAGAATGTCTGAGTACCTTTCCAAGGTCTTTTGTTGTCTCTGGACTGTCTTGACTGCCTAAAATCTATTGGATTTGTCTGGCGGAATCTAGAGGACCTGCCTCTGAATCTTCGCATCCTTCTGTCCTGGGGAAGCACACCGGACTTCCCTCCTGACAGCCTGGAGATAGCTTTAACCGTTTTGTCTCTGAATAGTGCTTTTCCACTGAATGGGATTTTGCACCAATTTTGTTTGGAGAATAAGTCAGCCAGCCAATCTTCCAGCCAGAAGACCCTCTTCACCATTACTGAATGCAACATGGATCTTGCAGAGCATCTGATCGTGTCAATGGCCGCCACCCTGACAAAGTCTGCTGACAATCTAAGTTCTTCCAAGGCTTTAATTATATCCTCCTTGGGGACATCCTGACGCAAAGCCGTCTCAATATTATATGTCCAAGATCTTATGGCATTTGATACCGATGTGAGGGCGATAGCTGGCTCCCGCGGCTAAATAGCTCCTCTTCAGCTCCAGGTTGGTTCGCATGCCTAGAGGGTCTTTTGAAGGAAGCGGAATCCTCCATTGGTAAAGCGCGCTCTTTTTTTTTTTTTTTTACGAGTCGAACCACCGATGCGTCTACCACTGGCATGGATTCTGTTAATGGGTATAGTTTATTGAACCAGCCCCATGAAAGTTTTCTATCAGTCTTTGCCCATTCATTCTGGATGACCTGGCTAATGTCGCCTCAACAAGAAGAGAACCTGCCTCCCTTTGAGGATGGGAAGTAACTCGTAGACTCTTGGGGAGGCTCTTCTGCGTCTTTTCAGGTGACTGCAGTTTTGACTGCCTGGAAGAACAGCTTTACCAAGGAGAGACTGAAGCCAGAAGGTTGACTCCTCTGAAGAGTCTACAGGTGGTGAATCTCTAGCTGGTCAGCCTGACAGTGGCAGAGGTGTACTGACTGCTGCAGGACCAGGGAGATTAGGTTCTGTATCCTTTTTTTTTTTTTTTAAATAACATACATTTATTTTAATTATTTTATCTAGCACCATTTTTTTTTTTTTTTTTTTAGAATAAACACAAAAAGGTAGCTACCACAGAGCAGCATCAGTGAAACCTAGCAGGGCACAGCTGAGAAGACTCTGACAGCTAATCCTGAATCTGAACTTAACTAGGCTCAGGTGGATGGGCTAATAATCCCATAAACCACCATTGCAAAGTGACTCTGGAAGAAAAAGGGCAAATCTGGCCCCTCTTCCAGAATCCAAGATGGCCGCAGTGATGTCGAGTGATATACAAAACGAAACAAAAACTGTAGCCCACCGCTGATTTTGGGGGAAACAATCAACAACTGCAAGCCTGTCAGGATAAAAAGGCACCTGCCCCATCAAACTGACCGGACTTAAAGGGAGCATCACAAAAAATAAAACAACAAGCACACCTTTTTTTTTTTTTTTTTAAAAGGAGACCTAACAGGCAAGTTAAAGGAAGGAAGGGATGGGAGAGGGGAGAGACAAAAAACAATATATGCCTAAAAATAAAATGGAAACCACCAGCCTGGAAAGATGTGAGCTGATCCTTTTGCGACTCCACTGCATTCATCATGGATGCGATAGCAGACTTCGTTCCTAAGCGGAAACTCTGCGAAATGACCCCAACAGATCCACAGAGGGGTCTCCCAGACTTATTAGCGCTAAGAGCGGCCCAAGAACAGGGACTGCGCACGGGAAAGGCTAAACCCGGCGGACGCTGCCGATTGCAGAGGTATGGACATACATCTACTCTTCACCAGCACAAGAAGGTATGAGGGAAAAAAGGAGAATGTTGGGGGAGGGGCTATGCCTTTAATTTATTCTATTCACTAGCCCTGAAGGAGGAGTCGAGGCGGAGCTCTATCACAAGTAACAAGTGTGCTGCCATGGAGGCACCAGGAAAGTCAAATGCTTACATATGATCTACTACACCTGTGAGAAGAAACATCTGCAATGCATTACTGAAATCACCCTAGGAAAATATTCACGTGGAGTTAAAGAATGTGAAAAGATGGATTACAATAAAAATAACAGGAAAGGGATGGTCCTGCTTTAGGGATCTAAATCAAGATTATCAATATCTCAATGCACATTAATATAGAGTGTAATTTCATACACAACTCTGTGCAGTTGTGTATGAAATTACACTCTATATTAATGTGCTCATTTTACTTGATGAATTAAGCGCCCACATGTAGACTATCTACCATAGAAGACAGTATAAAGTCATCTGAACTGTACACAGAATTTCTTGAAGAGTACAAGAAAGACAAATATTAATTCATAAAAAACCTGCCATAGCATATTAGCTTTACGCCCAGTGGGCTGTTGGACCCGTTACTGATCAATCTCATGTTGGCAGCTTGGTAACTGGGGGGCAGTTAAGGCTGTACAATTACTGGATCTGTCAATATAGAAGATTCATTATAAGAGGTCTTTTGAAATGTTATTGTTCGGCTTGGGCAACAAATATTCAGGACTTACAGTTCTAGCAAAATATATTGCTATTGCATGTAAGGCTGTATAGCTTGTACACTCCAGGTACCTATAGCAGGAGAGTACAGACATTCATTGAGATGAATTAAGAGATTCAGCCGTACACAGTTTTGCACCAGGGTTGGTATAAAGCAACTGCACTGAGGTATGCTCTGCATGCAGACACAGGGCCAGATTCACAAAGAGATTCAACGGTGTATCTCCTGATATGCCGTCGTATCTCTGAGTTCTGCCGGTCGTATCTATGCGACTGATTCAGAGAATCAGTTACGCGTAGATATTCCTAAGATCCGACAGGTGTAAGTGTCTTACACCGTCGAATCTTAGGCTGCAATTCCAGGCTTTTCGTTTTTTTTATGCGACGAATATGCAAATGATTCGGGGACGCGCTTCATTTAAATGAAACACGCCCCCTACCCACCGAATTTGAATTCCGCCGGGTGATTTACGCTACGCCGCCGCAACTTTACAGGCAAGTGCTTTGTGAATAAAGCACTTGCCTGAAAAACTTGCGGCGGTGTAACATAAATCAAATACGTTACGCCCGCCCTAAAATAGGCACATCTACGTGAATCTGGCCCACAGTGTCTTGAAAAGTATTCATATCCCTTGATATTTTCTCCGCCCCCAGGTGTCAGATCAGGGAAGAAAGCAGCGGGCGGTCACGTGAGCGCTGAGGGGTGCTCTGAAATTAGGTATGAAGCAGCATTTTTTTTTTATAAACAACCTGAACTGGGGCACATAATTGAACATAACACATTGGATTATAGGAAGAAGAAAAAATTTGCTTTACAACCACTTTAATTACTACTATAGATCTTCTTGCAATATTAAAGTGGTTTTAAACCCAAAAGTATGAATGGAAAATATTTCAGCTTAACAATCCGTAAATGTGGTGGCTGCATTCGTTTTCTTTTTTTTTAGGCTATTCCCCTCTGTTTTCACCTGGTGATCTGGCCAGTAACACATTTCATATATTAGAGTGTCCCCACTCTGAATGAATAAGCATAGGAGGCACAGCAGCATTGTCAGTGAAAGTTTTTCTACCTTCATGCAGTCCATGGATGAAGATAAAAAACCTTCAGTGTGCAGCTCCCCTCTCAGCTCCCCTAGTACTTACCTAAGCCCAATCTCCCAGCAAAGGGAACAGGGGGCAGGGCCATGCTCTTTGTGTCTTATGGACACTTTAAAAGGATAAGTTCCCCTTTGTAACATGTTACACCTGATCCCCCACTGTGACTGCATCTGCGGTCACAATTTAAAAACTGCACGGGGCCCCGCTCACACAGCCATGTCATTCATTCTGAGAACACAGGAGGTACTGGAAAACAGCTGTACTGAGAGTCTGCCGGATCCTAGCATTGCACCATTGTTCTGCTGATTGTTGGTGCAATGCTTTCCAGGCTGCATCGTAAAAAAATGTTTTTGGATTTTTTTATCATTAAAAAGTGGTTGTAAATGTTTAATTTAAAAAAAAATATATATAACAAACGTGCCTATACTTGCCTGCTCTGTCCTGGTTTTGCATAGCGCAGCCCCAATCCTCTCCTTTTGGGGTCCCCCATCGGCGCTTCAGACCCCTCATGCAAAGCCGCTTTCATTCGGGCCACCCGTGCAGGCTCACTCCTAAATCCTTCTTCTATTGACACAGACTGCGTGACTAAGCCCTGCCCCCACCCCACTCCAGTGTCACAGATTTTAAATGATAGCAGTGGGAGCCAATATCTTACGTTGCTATCAATATGTCCAATGAGGAGAGCAACATTTGTCTGAAACTGCCTCACTCACACACATCGATGGATTGGGCTCAGATAATAAAAAAAAAAAAAAAAAAAAAAGGGGGGGGGGGGTGTTTTGAATGCATAAAGGTGAAAAACCTTAAAAAAGGATATGTAAAGGTTTGTTTAAAAAAAGAAAAAAAAACACATGTCATACTTGCCTCCTCTGGGCAGTTGGTTCTGCACAGTGGCCCCAATCCACCTCTTTTGGGGTCCCATTACGGTGCTCCTGGCTCCTCCTCTTCTTGAGTGCCCCGTTGGAGAGCTGCTCTCCCTCTGGCACACTTCCGTGTCCTGCTGCTACATCCATTGACACAGACAGCAGGACTCGGCTCCACCCCTGCATCATTGGATTTGATTGGTAGCAGCAGGAGCCAATGGCTGCGCTGCTATCAATTTATCCAATCAGGACACAAGACACCGGCTGTCGCTGGAAAGACCAGGTTCAGGTAAGTAAAGGGAGGGCTCTGGGGAGCTGCTGCATCACAGGAGGTTTTTCACCATAATGCATTAAAGTGAAAAACCCAGAGGGTTTACAACCCCTTTAAGGCTTTAGAACAACTTTAACCACTTCCAGATCTTAGGTGTTTTTCAGATTTGGTGTTTGCAAGACTAAAACAGTTTTTTCTGCTAGAAAATTACTTAAAACCCCCAAACATTATATATATATTTTTTTCTAACACCCTAGAGAATAAAATAGTGGTCATTCCAATACTTTTTGTCACGCCGTATTTGCGCAGCGGTCTTACAAGCGCACTTTTTTTGGAAAAAAATCACTTTTTTTAATTAAAAAATAAGACAAAAATAAATTTGGCCCAATTTTTTTATATATTGTGAAAGATAATGTTACGCCGAGTAAAATGATACCCAACATGTCACGCTTAAAAATTGCGCCCGCTCGTGGCATGGCGTCAAACTTTTACCCTTAAAAATCTCGATAGGCGATGTTTAAAAAATTCTAGAGATTGCATTTTTTGAGCTACAGAGTAGGCCTAGGGCTAGAATTATTGCTCTCGCTCTAACGATCGCGGCGATACCTCACTTGTGTGATTTGAACACCGTTTTCATATTTGGGCACTACTCGCGTATGCGTTCGCTTCTGCGCGCAAGCTCGTCGGGACGGGCGCTTTAAAAAATTTTTTTGGGGGTTTTCTTATTTATTATTTATTTTATTACTTTTTACACTGAAAAAAAAAAAATGGATCACTTTTATTCCTATTATAAGGAATGTAAATCCCTTGTAATAGAAAAAAGCATGACAGGTCCTCTTAAATATGAGATTTGGGGTCAAAAAGACCTCAGATCTCATAATTAGACAAAAATGCAAAAAAAAAAATTTTGAAACTGTCATTTTTTCAAATGACAAAAGAAAAAATTGTCTCTTTAAGAGGCTGGGCGGGACTGACGTTTTGACGTCACTTCCGCCCAGCAGAGCTATGGGGACGGGCGAAGGAGATTTTTCCTTCAGTCTCGTCCCCGCTCAGCTGCCGACGGCTCCGGTAAGCGGCGGAGGGCGCGGGAGAGGGGGGGCCCTCTCCCGCCACCGATAACGGCGATCTCGCGGCGAATCCGCCGCGGAGACCATCGTTATCGTGTACCAGACCGCGCACACTAAAGATCGATACCTCGGTTGTGGCAGCAGCTGCTGCCGTTACCGAGATATCAATCTTTAAAAATAGGACGTACATCGTCGTGCGCAGGTCTGGAAGTGGTTAAATTTACTTTTTGGGACAATGGCAAACCGGATAAATAATTTCCCTAACAAGGGCACAGACAGCAAGAAATCCAGAGAAATTCTTCTCTACTGTATAAAAGTATATCTATTTTTTAGATGATTTCTGTTGATTTTGGATTCATACCTGTGTTTATGTATTGCTTTGGGCAGGTTGTCCTGCATTGACATGCACACTGCAACACACTCCCATGCCAAACACAGATGTAAAGTTGAATTGTAAAAACAAAGGCTGCGCTTTACAATATCAGGCACCTTTTCTATTTTTTAAAGTAACTTTTTTTCATATGCAAGGTATTTTGATGATGACGGCTTGCAAATCCACTAGCAAGCCCGCTGAGCGTTCAACGTCAACAATGGAAACATTACTAGAGAGACATGAGAAGGGAAATACACAAGAGGTTACAGAGAACAATAACCAGATGGAAACATTTCAAAAACAGGGCTCCTGCATGAGTACACAAAAACAGAGCAATAAAATATGGAGTTGAGAAAAGGCCAACCTGTGCAGGAGATTTAAACAAACCGTACAGGGTAAGTGGCGGCCTGCACAGTTTCATAAACAGACATATCCTATTTTTCAATGCCAGGAAAATGCCTGCACTTGTATCTGTCCTCTGCCTGACTTTAGAAAACCCTGGCTGGGCAGGCTTTGTAGACCTCAGCGTGAAATATTAATGTTAAAACATCTCAAAAGGTTATCTTGAAACACAAACTGTATAAAGTTATTCAATTCAAGATTTTGTATAAACAGATTTGGAGATTATTCACATCATGTCCTTAGAGCAGTGTTGATATGCAGAGATCAACGTAGGCTCAACATAAAAGCTAATCTATATATATAAAACTCAACGTGTGTGTGTGTATGTGTGTATGTATGTATGTATGTATGTATGTATGTATGTATGTATGTATGTATGTATGTATGTTCCAGCATCACGTCCAAACGGCTAAAGATATTAACATGAAACTTGGCACACATGTTACTTATATGTCAGCAACAAACATAGGATAGGTGGTTTAACCCTTACCCACCCCCATTTGCCATGGTCGGGATTTTTCTTTAAAGTCCCATTCAACTCTATGGGAAATACATGTTACTTCATAACTTCCAAACGGCTGTACATATTTCGATAACACTTGGTCACATGTTACTTATATGTCCACTTAAACTATAGGATAGTTAATTTATCCCTTAACTACCCCCATTTGTGAGGGTCGGGGTTTTTGTTTAAAGTCCCATGCAAATCAATGGGAAATGTATGTTCCCACATAACTTCTGTACGCCTGGAGATATTCCAATAATACCTGCTACACATATTACTTATATGCCAAATAAAAATATATGACAGTTAAATTAACCCTTACCTACACCCTTATATAAAAGATGGGTTTTTGTTTCAAGTCCCATGCAAGTATATGGGACTGTGGTCTCTTCATTTTCCTACCCAAAAGGTTAAGATAGGAAGAGCGGGCAACGCCGGGTATTCAGCTAGTAAAAAATAAAAAAAAACTCATGCCATGGAATCAGGGCCGGAGTGGGACTAATTTTCAGCCCTGGAGTTTCATGCCTTAGACCAGCCCACTTTAGTTCACGACTATCAAAATAATGTAATTAAAACCTCAAAATATACGTTTTCAATGGCGCCTAGTTAAGCCTCTAGTGAGCAGCCGACAGTGTGCGGATTGGTTCAGCTCCAGTAACATTCATTGGCGTGGAGCGGAGGCGGCGCATGCGCAGTTGCATGGTCGGCTCGCCGCGGCCATCTTTTTTACAGGCACCCGATGCCCATAATGGACCTTACGGTCACCCCAAAAAGGGGGTTAAATTTACGTGCTGTCCGTAAATTAACGGATGGTTGGCAACACAGCGCAGGCAGGGCCGGTGCAAGGATTTATTCCAACTAAGGCAAAGGTTCATTTTGCCGCCCCCCCCCCCCGGCACGCACACACACGCCATACATTATATTTGTGCTCCATTAACCTTTAATGGTTATGATGCTTAAAAGTGATCGTTTAACTTATTTATCTTTTACAGAGAAAGATAGCATAGATGGCGTTATTCTGCATTGTGTTGTATATAATGTACTAATGTACTATTGCTGGGATTTTTAGTTCTCTATAGCTGGTGGTATTCTCCATTGCGTTGTATAATGATTATACTGCGCAATGCAGATTACCACTGACCAGTTATAGAGGAACTACAAATCCCAGCAATAATACATTATACTGCGCAATGCAGAATACCAGCAGCTATAGAGGAACAACAAATCCCAGCAATACATTATATAAAACGCAATGCAGAATACCAGCAGTTACAGAGAACTAAAAATCCCAGCAATAATACATTATATAAAATGCAATGCAGAATACCAGCAGTTACAGAGGACTACAAATCCCAGCAATAGTACATTATATAAAATACAATGCAGAATACCAGCAGTTACAGAGGACTACAAATCCCAGCAATAATACATTATACAGGCTGCTTAATATATTATTGCAGGGATTTGGTGTTTTTTTTTTTTTTAAACAGGAAACTTTAAAACAGGTCCCCCTTACCCGTTTCTGAAGCCTTGCAAGTCGTGATGGCGGCACTGCGGGAGTGTGTCTGGCCTGTGTGGTGAGCGCGGCGTGGTCTGGACTCGTCCTTCAGATGCTGCCCGCAGCGGCAGCCCACATACACTGCTGCCACCCAGGACAAACCACCCCCCCCTCCATTAGTACAGATCCCCCCTCAGGAAAAAACCTCCTGCTTCAATTAGTACAGACCCCCCCCATAAACCACCCCCCTTATTAGTAGAGACCCCCCCCCATCCATTAGTACAGACCCCCGGACAAACCACCCCCTCCATTTGTACAGACCCCCACCACAAGCCATCCCCCACAATTAGTACAGAACCCCCCACAATTAGTACAGAGCCCCCCACAAGCCATCCACCACAATTAGTAAAGAGCCCCCCACAACTTAGCCATCCACCACAATTAGTACAGAACCCCCCCCCCCCCCCACAAACCCCCTCCATTAGTACCTCCAGTCTTCCCCTCAGGACAAACCCCACCCGGGCGGCAGCTAGAGAGGACAGTGTGCAGCTGAGCCGCCGGGGTGGATGAGATGAAGTTTGTGACAGGACTCAGGAGGGAGGAGAGAAAACACTGCGGCGGTGGGGAGCGCGGACTCAGGGAAGGAGAGGAGGAAGGAGAGGAGAGGAGGAGGGAGAGGCACACTCTGGCGCTTGAGCGCCATCACCTCTGTGGCGCCTGGGTGAACTGCACCCCGCGCCGGGCACTAAGTCTCGGCCGCAAGCGCAGGACGGAAGCATATTTCACCGGCCCGCAACCCCGACCAGCCCACCGGGAATTATCCCGGTTCTCCCGATTGGCCAATCCGGGCCTGCATGGAATTCATCAAAACGGATTCTGAGGAAATGTCTCTCATGCATTCTAAAAGTAAATCAGCATGCGCCAAATCCATGTAAACGTCTAAAACTTGTACTTGAATTTGGCGCATGCTGCACCACTTTTAGAACCCACGCAAGACACTTTTGCCAAATCTGTCTCTGTACACCAAAAGAAAGTTAAGTCTTAATTAGCTCCACTTTCATAAGAAATCAACGGTCAGTTTTTATTTTGAATTTGGTGCAGGTGTTTCACAATGGATCAAATTAGAACTACATGAATCCGGCGCACAAGTTGCTGTCAGAAACAAAACTGTTGCAGATGTTTTTTGAATTAAGCGCAATGTATTAAAAATAGTTTTTTTTAATAAAAAAATAAAATAAAAAAATATATATCATATTTGGCTAGATGGCTGCAGCACCGATCCCAGGTGCAGTTGTCCCCTGCCACCTCTAAGACCAAGAACTGAACGGAACTGTGATAGACCAAACACAAAGTGGCAATTGTAAAGTGGAAGGAAAGGGTGGGTACACGGTGCTGTCCTGAAAGACTCCCGGAAAAGATGTTACCAGTAAGTAACTCTAATTTTCCCATATCGTCTTTCAGGACAGCAACCTATGAGAGGATAAGCGAGCACTTACCCTTAGGGTGGGACTACGGCTTACAGGACTCCGTCCAAAGAGCCTGATCCCTTTGCTGACAACAAGATCAGCCTCTAGTGTCAGGTAAAAGGTAGGAGAGCTGAATCACTTTGCCGCTGCACAGATCTGGCGCGGAGTAGCCTCAGCTTCTCTCAGATCTCCCAACATATAGGCTTGTCTGATTGTTAGCCAATGTCATCTTGCCCAGGTACTGCTAGAGATTATAACCCTTACTTTTTAGGAAAGGAACCCCTTATTGACACATGAACCAAAGTTCAAAAGAAAATTCCACGAGGGCATACATTGAGTAAAGTTTGGCTCTACTTGGGAAACTGCAGACCTAACACTGGTCAAGCTGCCGTGATGCCTCCAAATCTCAGGTAAGTGGAGCATAAAATATAATCTTAAGGGATCCCTCTTAGTAGCCAGACCACCCGGTTCCCAGAGCTTTCAGGACAGAGAACCGTGATCCTTTAAGCCAGTGTGGTACAATGAGAAAGACCGAAGTGTTCTATGCCCACCAGTAAGACTGTGGGTGGGTGGGCAAGATGGCCTAGCATCTGGGGAAAATGCCAGCTCTGAGTGATGGCATCTACCTACGACAGCCAACCTCTTACTGGTTTAGGCCCAAAGAGGTTTTTATGGGGAGGAAACCAGAGTTCCCAGAGGAAACTAGATATTCCAGGGTTAACCACCCTATAGATGGTTCCTATGGAAGTGCCTGCAATTGCAAGAAGAGGACTCCACTGAGTTTAGTCATAACTTCCATCACCAGATGAGATCAGGTGCATTCAGGGTGCTGTGGCCAGAGCCCAGCCTTCCTACCTGGGTCACCCTTTAATTTCACAGGAAGGGCTCTTGCTCCTGTCTGCTATGCAATTCAAGAAATCGCCTCCCAGGACAAAGAACAGATCCCCTGTGGAAGCGATATCGCACAGTCTTGGACATGCCGTTTGCCACCCACCACCTGTGGGGCTGCCGTCCTCTTACTGACCGTGCATCAATGTGTGTCTGCAATTGTGTCAGACAATATTCTGAGATGCGACACCCCCTTCAGAAGAGAGTTCATTCACTTGAGCATGGAATCCAACAATACCCCTCCATCTCCCAGGACTAGGTCGGTAAGTCTGGATCTGTGGAAAAAACTGCGTCTGGAGGGTACTGAGCCAAAGCCTTTTGAGAATCTGGACCTTAGACTTCCCCGGCTTCCATCGGACCTAATGAACAGGAACGCCCTTTTTCCACTGCTCTATCCCTGGTCATGGAGCAGGAGTGTTTTTCTTGTCCTCCTCCAACCACCTCCTCCAGAGAAATTTTGTAACAAGGGAGTCTACTGGATTCACCATCCAGGCCTTCTCCCACTTCTTAACAAGTGTTCTAGAAAGCTATGCATCTTACTAGGGTCTGGTCACCTGAAAGCCTTTAACCCCCCGTAATGCCATACAGGGGGCTACCCCCTGATATCGGGCCCTGGTCACCTGAAATCCCCTGTTTAGTTTCCTATATAAGGTGCATACAGGAGATGTGGCCATTCGGCAGCCCTGCAACATCAAAACACTAGTGAAACATGCAGGATGCTATCTTGGTTAGGATTCAAACTGATGATGACAGTTTAGGTGCCACACCTTCTATTCAAGCTCTTTTTCCTCACTGTTTGTGAGTCGACCAGGAGAACCTGAAGACCCCTGCCTAAAAAATTTTAGGCAAGCTGGTCCTACACAGGCAAAGTTTTTCACTACAGTGCCTATAGTGCAGACTGTGTGAGCTGACCCCTCTGGTCATGAGCCAACATGTCAGGGATATCAAACACCAGCCTGTGTTTGGGGCATGCAAGATACCTCACACAAACACAGGGAGAACTAACCACTTGATGCAAGTACTAAAATTTGGGGGGGATCTGAACTAACCACCCCAGTGTTGACAGGTAGAAGTGTCAACCACCCAGGCCTGGCTAGACACACCTGAGTCACCAGGAGACCGCTCAAGGGAACTGACTCTCAGCCCCGTCAAATCAGTGACCCAGAGCTGAAGTGTTAAATACTGAGCCATTTCATAAAAGTGACTTGTCAAAGGTCAGAAGGAGCTGACATGGGGACAAGATCCTGCGTCTCCAGTAAGACTCCCATGGCTGCACTGATTGCCACACAGTGCGAATTCAGCCATCCCCACTCCATACACCTCATGCAGGAGGGAGAAGAAAACATTCCCCTTCACCCAGTCTCTACTGCTTTCAAGGGGAAAACAAATCACTCAAAAGATGTGCATGGAAAGTACCAACACTTCAGGCTTACCTGTGAGGTGCTGGGGTCTGCTTCCGCTGCCTGTGCAGGTGTCGCAGAAGAGTTCATCCCACCCCTTTGGTGGTCCTCAGTCAGTGCTGGGTCTTCCCCTTTTTTTTTTAAACTAGACCAGCAGGGATGCCAAGCCAAAGTTCTCACCTCTAGGCCACAGAGCTGCAACATGTCCCGCAGAAGGTGTAGGAGCTGTGCAGTACCTAGGCCAGTGTTTTTCAACATCAGTCCTCAAGGTGCACCAACAGGTCATGTTCTCAGGCTTTATATTATTTTGCACAGGTGATTTGATCAGTTTCACTGCCTTGGTAATCACCACAACCGTTTCATCTGAGGGAAATCCTGAAAACGTGACCTGTTGGGGCGCCTTGAGGACTGGAGTTGAGAAACACTGACCTAGGCTACGAAAGGCTTTCCTCATTGGGATTTGAACTCAGGTCCCAGCAACCAATCAGAGGCTGTTCGCGCCTTATGGAGACTGTAACCAGCGTCGCTGGCGCCTGCTGATGACATCATATGCCCCAGAAGTGACCCCACTGGATGCTTCCCGTGGGCCAGCTTGGAGCGCAATAGCTCTGCCCCCTCACGCGCTGCGGCTTCCTTCTTTCCCCTAGACATAACAGCCTTGTTGTCAGAAGGAAAAGGGATGCCACCATGTCACCTATGCGATCGCGCTAAATGGGGCAAACAAAAATGGAAACCTCCGGTCCCCCTTTCCCCCCAGAAGGATCCTAATAGCCGGAGGAAACACCGAAACTGAGGAGTCGGTGGGGAAGCAGGCCTTTTAAGTCTAGGCTGGGCGGTGTTTCCTAAGAAGTTAGGAGCCGAGGTATATCATAGGTTGCTGTCCTGAAAGACGATATGGGAAAATGATTATTGATTTTCAAGATTTTTTACAAATAAATATGTGAAAAGTGTGGTGTGCATTTGTATTCAGCCCTCCTGAGCCAATACTTTGTAGAACCACCTTTTGCTGCAATTATAGCTGCAAGCCTATTTGGGGATGTCTCTACCAGCTTTACACATCTAGAGAGTGACATTTCTGCCCATTCTTCTTTAAGAAATAGCTCAAGCTTTGTCAGATAGGATGGGGAGTTTCTGGGAACAGAAATTTTCACGTCTTGCCACAAATTCTCAAATGGAATTAGGTCTGGACTTTGACTGGGCCATTCTAACACATGAATATGTTTTGATCAAAACCATTCCATTGTAGCTCTGGCTGTACGTTTAGGGTCTTTGTCATGCTGGAAGGTGAACCTCTGTCCCAGTCACAAGTATTTTGCAGACTCTAATAGGTTTTCTTCTAAGATTTCCCTGTATTTGGCTCCATCCATCTTCCCATCAACTCTGACCAGCTTCCCTGTCCCTGCTAAAGAAAAGCATCCCCACAACATAATGCTGCCATCACCATGCTTCACGGTGGGGATGGTGTGTTCAGGGTGATGTGCAGTGTTAGTTTTCCTGCCACACAACATTTTGCTTTTAGGGCAAAAAGTTCAATTACGGTCTCATCTGATCAGAGCACCTTCTTTCACATGTTTGCCGTGTCCCTAACATGGCTTCTCGCAAACTGCAAACGGGATTTCTTTTGGCTTTCTTTCAACAATGGCTTTCTACTTGCCACTTTTCTATAAAGGCCAAATTTGTGGAGTGCACAACTAATAGTTGTCCTGTTGACAGATTCTCCCACCTGACCTGTGGATCTCTGCAGCTCCTCCAGAGTTACTATAGGTCTCTTGGCTGCTTCTCTGAAATATGTTCTCCTTGCCCGGCCTATCAGTTTAGGTGGACGGCCATGTCTTGGTAGGTTTGCAGTTGTGCCATACTCTCCATTTTCGGATGATGGATTGAACAGTACTCCGCAAGATGTTCAAAGCTTTGGATGTTTTTTTTTTTATAACCTAACCCTGATTTAAACTCCTCCACAACTTTATCCCCGAAATGTCTGGTGTGTTCCTTGTCCTTCATAATGCTGTTTGTTCACTAAGGTTCTCTAACAAACCTCTGAAGGCTTCACAGAACAACCTTAATTATTCTGAGAATAAATAAAATACAAGTGGACTCCATTTACTAATTAGGTGACTTCTGAAGGTAATTGACTCCACTGGATTATAGTTAGGGGTAACAGAGTAAAGGGGGCTGAATAGCAATGTACGTCACACTTTTCAGATATTTTAAAAAATCTGTAGCTGCTGACTTCTAATAGACACACTCACCTGTCCCACAATCCAGCGATGTGGCCGCTCAGTTCTCTCCCTCGCCTCTCCCCGGCGCCAGCATTACAAGTGTGGGCACCCGGCTCTGAAATGTTGCGGCTTTACAGCCAGGTGCACACTGCACGAGTCACGCTGCGCCTCCTCTATGGCCAGGCAATCTTCTGGGACCTGTGACGCACCCCAGAAGATTGCAGGGAGGGAGGGGAGAGGAGAACTTCCACTAGGTGGCCTAAGCAGAAGTGGGAGCAGGTACCTGTCAAGACCAGGTTCCTGCCCCCCAAAAAAAATATGACATGCCAAATGTGGCATAGAAGGGGGTGAGAAGTGCTTAAAGCTGAACTTTTACTTTTGGGTGGAACTCCGCTTTAACAATGCATTCCATCGTCACTAACAACACACACCACCACGCACGAGTCCTAATACTCACCGCAAACATGCTAGATACAGCATAATGAGACAAAAAGTTACATTTATTGCAAAAATATAAATAAAAACTTTTTTTTAAGTTTTGGATAAAGCATGCAATTGTTTAAATCGCCAAACAAAATTCTCCATAATCTAGAGGTGAACTTGCTAGTATCATTATGAAGGCTGTCTTCTAGAGAAACAATAAATTTGATTTAATTTTATTTTATACTAAGTCTTTGTTCCGTTTTTACTATATACAGTGCATCCGGAAAGTATTCACAGCGCGTCACTTTTTCCATATTTTGTTATGTCACAGCCTTATTCCAAAATGGATTTAATTCATTATTTTCCTCCAAATTCTACAAAAATCTCCCATGACAATGTGAAATAATTTTTTTTAAACTTTTGCAAATGTAATAAAAATTTAATATTCACAGCCTTTGCTCAATACTTTGTTGAAGCACCTTTGGCACCAATTACAACCTCAAGTATTTTTGAGTATGATGCTACAAGCTTGGCTCACCTATTTGTGTGCAGTTTCTCACATTCTTCTTTGCATGATCTCTCAACCTCCATCAGGTTAGATGGGGAGTGTCGATGCACAGCCATTTTTTAGATCTCTCCAGAGATGTTCAAGTCTGGGCTCTGGCTGGACCACTTAAGGCATATACAGAGTTGTCCCGTAGCCAGTCCTTTGTTATCTTGGCTGTGTGCTTAGGGCCATTGTCCTGTTGGAACATGAACCTTTGCCCCAGTATGAGGTCCTGAGCACTCTGGAGCAGGTTGTTATCAAGGATGTCTCTGTATATTGTTGTATTCATCTTTCCCTCGATCCTGACTAGTCTCCGGGTCCCTGCCACTGAAAAACATCCCCACAGCATGATGATGCCACCACCATGCTTCACTGTAGGGATGGTATTGGCCAGGTGATGAGCGGTGCCTGGTTTCCTCCAGACATGACACTTGTCATTCAGGTCAAAAGAGTTCAATCTTTGTTTCACCAGAGAATTTTGTTTCTCATGGTCCGAGAATCCTTCAGGTGCCTTTTGGCAAGCTCCAGACGGGCTGTCATGTGCCTTTTTCTGAGCCCGATTGGTGGAGTGCTGCAGAGATGGTTGTTCTTCTGGAAGATTCTCCTCTCTCAACAGAGAAATGCTGGAGCTCTGTTAAAGTGATCATGAGGTTCTTGGACACCTCCCTGACTAAGGTTCTTCTCCTTAATCACTCAGTTTGGCTGGGTGGCCCGCTCTAGAAAGAATCTTGGTGGTTCCAAACTTCTTTAAATGATGGATAATGGAGTTTCTAAATACCAACCTGTACGTTCTCTTCGTTCTTCTCAAGATCTCCTACTCTCTAGCTCTCTCATCACCTGCTCCCATGCTCATCTCCAGGACTTTTCTAGAGCCTCTCCAAGCCTATGGAACTCCTTACCCCAATCTATCCATCTATCTCCTTCTCTATCAGCTTTGAGATGATCCCTGAAAACCCTCCTCTTCAGAGAAGCCTACCCTTCCCACACCTAACTGTATTTTCATTTGAGTCCATCTGATCATCCCCCACAGCTAACTACCCTTTGTTCGACTTGACCCTCCCTTCTAGATTGTAAGCTCTAACAAGCAGGGCCCTCTGATCCCTTCTGTATTGATTTGTATTGTGACTGTACTGTCTTCCCTGATGTAAAGCGCTGCGCAAACTGTTGACGCTATATAAATCCTGTTTAATAACAATAATAATAATAGATAGCTATCTATCCATTTGTATATTGTCTCATACTATGGTGTGCTCTCTGTTGGGTTGTTTGCAATGTGGCTGTATTCCATTGGTCTATTGTATCTGTCTGCCTTGGGAGAAACCTATTATGGGTTGTATATGTCTCTGTGGATTAGCTGTTAGATGGAGGGGTTTCTCCAGCAGCCCCTCCCAAAGACAGTCTACTAAGGAGAAGTTTGAATCCACCTGTGTCATGCTACTAGTGGAGGTAACGTGTACCCCACCCTGTTTCATTATGCAAAGGAGGGGGACATGTCCACTGAGTGTATCTCTATGTACCTGTGTTAAAATAAACAGTTCCATGTTCAAGCTGTGTAACTGAGCTAGTCTCACCTGGTTCTTAGTTACATTAGATGGGCTGTAATATCTGATATCTATATTCGGACTGGAGGAAGCAGTGTGCTGACGGAAGCACTCAAGCGGAGTGCGACAGGGATTCCGTGACAGACAGGTGTGTGCCTTTTCAAATCATGTCCAATCAACTGAATTTTTGAAGTTGTAGAAACATCTCAAGGATGATCAGTGGAAACAGAATGCACCTGAGCACAATTTTGAGTGGCATGGCAAAGCCTGTGAATACTTATGTATGTGTGATTTGTTTTTGTTTTTTATTTTTAATACATTTGCAAAGATTTCAAACAAACTTTAACGTTGTCATTATAGGGTATTGTTTGTAGAATTTTTAGGAAAAAAATGAATTTAATCCATTTTGGAATAAGGCTGTAACATAACAAAATGTGGAAAAAGTGAAGCACTGTGAATACTTTCTGGATGCACTGTATATAGTAAAAACGGAACAGAGACTTATAAAAAAAAAAGTTTAAAATAAAATAAAATAAAATTATTGGGCCAGATTCACAGAAGTACGCCGGAGTATCTACTGATACTCCGGCGTACTTTCAAATTTGCCGCGTTGTATCTTTAGTTTGAATTCTCAAACCAAGATACGACGGCTTTTGGCTTCGATCCGACAGGCGTACGGCTTCGTACGCCTTCGGATCGTAGGTGTAATACTTCGGCGCCCGCTGGGTGGAGTTTGCGTAGTTTTCCGCATCGGGTATGCCAATTAGCTTTTTCCGGCGATTCACGAAGGTACGCGCGGCCGTCACATTCTCTTACGTCGTCGCTAGTCGGCTTTTCCCGGCGTATAGTTAAAGCTGCTATTTCGTGGCATATAAATAGACGTGCCATGTTAAAGTATGGCCGTCGTTCCCGCGTCGAATTTGAATACTTTTTTTTTTTTGCGTAAGTCGTCCGTGAATAGGAAAGGATGTAACTCACGTCTACGTTCAAAAAATGACGTTGGTGCGACGTCATTTCGCGCAAAGCACGGCGGGAACGCGCCTAATTTAAATGATCCACACCCCCTACCCGATCATTTAAATTAGGCGGGCTTGTGCCGGAGAGATTTACGCTACGCCGCCGCAACTTTACAGGCAAGTGCTTTGTGAATCAAGCACTTGCCCGTAAAACTTGCGGCGGTGTAACGTAAATGCGATCCGTTTTCCCGCCGCAAATGTACCTGAATCTTGCCCATTGTTTCTTATCTCAATAGCTGCCAAAAGTCAATACTTTTAATAGGTAAATATTCCTCCAGTAGATATACATAAACAGCAACATTTCACGACATTGGAAGATGTTCACACTATATGTAACGAATGGCGTTTTCTGAATTAACGCCAGTCACCTCAAGGGCACGTAGAAAAGTTATTATTTCTATTTGCGGTGCAAAAAAGTATTGCATTTTTCTGGATCAGATAGTACCGCATGTAGAAACCATGAATGAAATGTAAATTTGCCATACTTCAAGTAAAAAAAAAAAAAAAGCAAAAGTGAACAGTGCAATGTGCTGAAACAGCACATCACACCGCCCCTCACCATCTGTAACAACAGACTCTAGACTGCATGGTAAAACAAAGCACTGTAGCGAGTGAACCCTCACCTTGTAAAATAATCCATTCAATTTAAAATAGAAATGAAAAGATAAAAAGTTTGTGTATACATATAAAATAATATATGTATATAAAAATAATAATGCAATACTTTTTTTTTATTCAAATACCCTCTGTTCTTCGCTACACAAGGAGCTCAGAGAGCTGGGGGAGGAGAACGAGCAGCACACTTAAGGGAGTTCTAAAGGCTGAAGTTTTTTATCTTAATGCATTCTATGCAAAGTCAGTTAGCCAATCAGGAGAGAGAGGGGGTGGGGCTAAACAGAAAATCCGCTGCAGCTCGGTTCGGGTGCCCTCATAGCAAGCTGCTTGCTGCGGGGGCACTCAACAGGAGGGATGGGGCCAGGAGCAGCGAAGAAGGACCCACGTCTGCTCTGTGCAAACCCACTGAACAGGGCAGGTAAGTATAACATGTTTTTTTTTTTATTAGCAAACAAGACTTTACAATCACTTTAACTTACCAGTGAAAGGCTGTGCAGGGGGGCGTGTCAGGACAAGTCTGATCATTGTAAGAGTGCAGGAGGAGTTCCCAGCACAGCTAGAAAACTGACCACTCTGCTATAGATGTACTGTCATGCCTAGTGTGGTCAGTTTTAATAGGAAAGCAGAGTGACAGGCAGGATTACCAGGTATTTCACACAAAGGAAGCAATACAAAGAGATCAGGATACTTTTTCATACAAGTACATGGTACAGCAGATATATATCTACATCTCTATCTATCTATCTATCTATCTATCTATCTATCTATCTATCTATCTATCCCTCAAAATTTCCACTCGACTGCTCGCATTTGGCAAGTAGATTTAAGCTGGGGGCGAGTGATGACAGGGCTGCATGACCAACAGTCCACTCTGTGTCTACACTTAGTGCCCTGCTGCGATTGGTGGCTGAGGAGGGAAGGTGTGTGCCCAGGAAAAGTAGTCTGGCGAGCCACACACAGGCAGAGCAGTACACAGGTGCTCTCCCTACAATTCTCTTCAAGCCATGGAAAGTGATAGTATGACGTCTCTGAGCCTGGCTTCCCGCTCTGGCCGATGTAGCTGGAGAGCAGAGAGCAGGTAGGAATGAGTGAGCCGGAGGACTGCGATAATCACCAGTGTGTTGCAGGGAGACAGTGCAGTGCTCACCGAGAGTTGCCCTGACGAGAGCGGCAGCCTTCCAATTTGTGCAGTTTTCTTCTCCTCTTGCTCTATTAAAGCCTCCAGCAGTTCAGCCAGAGCAGTGCAGTGTGAGCAGACTGGTCTCAATACATGCTGTGTAGTGTCAGTGTGCGCTAGGGTTCCACACACCCACATAGCCATTGACACCACTGACTTTTAATAAACAGTAAAAGGCTGGAACTCCGCCTTAAGCATGAACTGGTGCTTAGTTATGTAGTATGATTGAGGCTGTATATTCTGCAAAAAAAATATTTTTGGTAAACTCATTCAAGTTCTGCAAGCCGAGATAAATTGTGTGAATGCAGTGCATGTTAACAGTAACCATGAGATAGAACAAAGTTCAGGGATATTCCTCTATATACACTACAAACTGTATGACTGAATCAGTTATAATATCGCTATTTTACTAACAGGACAGCTTATTATTCTATCTAGGAAAACTTAATTTTGTTTACAAATAATAAAGATTCTAACTACTAGTAAAAATAAGTCCTTACATTTAAAAAGCACCTGTCATTGCAGATCCATCATGGCAGAGCCTGTTAGTGGGCATCCACTCCCCTGCTGCCACCACATCCCTCACCTTGTTGTGTCACTGCCGCATCACCAGCCATCCCATTAAAAAGTGAATGGGACTGTCAGTGAGTCAACAGCGGATTAGAGGAGAAGTCGCTGGACGACAGATGACAGTTGCTCTTTAAAAATGATGATTTAAATAGATTCGATTGAGCGGTCCTGTAAACCATAACGGTGGTCTCCGCAGCGGATTCGCCGTGAGATCAGCGTTATCGGTGGAGGGAGCGGGCCCGCTCTACCGCGCCCTCCGCCGCTTACCGGAGCCGATCGGGTCCTTTCCTCTCCTCAGCTGGGATACGAGTGAGGGCAAGATAGCCCCCACCCGACCCCTTAGCATAGCAGGGCGGAAGGGACGTCAAAACGTCACTTCCGCCCATGCTTCTTAAAGCAATATTTTCTAGTTGTCATTTTTTTCAAATGTCCAACATTTTTTTCTTGCATTTAAGTCTAAATATGGGATCTGAGGTCTTTTAAAGAGTAAAAATTAATAAAATAAATAAAAATAAATAAGAAAACAAAAAAAAATTTTTTTAAAGCACCCCGTCCCGACGAGCTCGCTCGCAGAAGCGAACGTATACGTGAGTAGCGACCGCCTATGAAAACGGTGTTCAAACCACACAAGTGAGGTATCACCGCGATTGTTAGAGCGAGAGCAATAATTCTAGCCCTAGACCTCCTCTGTAACTCAAAAGATGCAACCTATAGAATTGTTTAAAAGTCGCCTATGGAAATTGGGCTAACTTTACTATTGTCTTATTTTTTTATTAAAAAAAGTGATTTTTTTATTAAAAAAAAAGTGATTTTTTTATTAAAAAAAGTGTTTTTTTTTATTAAAAAAAGTGATTTTTTTATTAAAAAAAGTGATTTTTTTATTAAAAAATTTGATTTTTTTTTCAAAAAAAGTGTGCTTGTAAGACCGCTGCGCAAATATGGTGTGACACAAAGTATTGCAATGACTGCCATTTTATTCTCTAGGGTGTTAGAAAAAAATATATATAATGTTTGGGGGTTTTAAGTAATTTTCTAGCAAAAAGAAAAACTTTTAATCTTGTAAACACCAAATTTGAAAAACAGCCAAGTTCCTTAAAGGGGTTGTAAAGGTGAAAGTTTTTTTTACCTTAAAGCGGTTCTCCACCCTAAAGTGGAGTCCCGCTGATCGGAACCCTCCCCCCCTCCGGTGTCACATTTGACACCTTTCAGGGGGGAGGGGGGTGCAGATACCTGTCTAAAGACAGGTATTTGCACCCACTTCCGGCCCGGCATTCACGGGCAAAAGACGGGCATTCCGTCACTTCCCGTCACCCCCCCCCCCCCCCCCCCCGTTGTGTGCTGGGAACACTCGGCTCCCAGCATACAGCGGGAGCCAATCAGCGGGCACGGCACGACTCGCGCATGCGCCGTAGGGAACCGGTCAGTGAAGCCGCAGCGCTTCACTTCCTGGTTCCCTCAGCGTGGATGGCGGGGGGAGCAGCAGAGAGACGAGCGATCGCTCGTGCTCTGCTGCGATCGGCGCTGGACTCCAGGACAGGTAAGTGTCCTAATATTAAAAGTCAGCAGCTGCAGTATTTGTAGCTGCTGGCTTTTAATATGTTTTCCCCATGGCACATCCGCTTTAATGCATCCTATGCATTAAGGTAAAAAAACATCTGACAGCACTGCCCCCCCCCCGAGCCCCCGTTTTACTTACCTCACCGTTCGAAAGTCCCGGGCGCGTGCTTGTCATCCTGTTAGGTTCCCAGCCTGGCCGTTGATTGGCTGGGCTGGGCGGATTGATAGCAGTGCAGCCATTGGCTGGCACTGCTGTTAATCACAGAGGATGACGCGGCGCGCCGGGGCCGAGTGATACAGTCGGCGGCTATGGCCGCCGCTGTATCACGGGAGCGCGCTTGCAAAAGCTTTCCACCATGCTCGCATGAAGGTAGAAAGCTTTTGCGAGGAGGAGCCGAAACAGCCGCCGAGGGACCCCAGAAGACAGGATTCGGGGCCACTCTGTGCAAAACTAGCTGCACAGTAGAGGCAAGTATAACATGTCTGTTATTAAGCCCAGGTTCACACTGGGTACGATTTCCTTCGACTTGAGATACGATTTCACATGTGAAATCGCATCTCAAATCGGCGGCATTTGCCGGCAATGACACTGTCCTAATCGGTGCGACGCCGCATCTGCGGCGCTGCACTGATTTTAAAAAGTAGTTCCTGTACTACTTTTTGCGATTTCTGGCCGCGATTTACATAGACATCTGTGCAGAAACCTGCACAGATATCTCTTAAATCGCGGCCGAAATCGGGACTGCCGGCGGGAGTGAAATCGTGCAAGTTCAGCTGAACTCGCACGGCTTCACTCCCGCAGCCCAGTGTGAACCAGGGCTTAAAAAAACAAAAAATTCTGCGTTTAGTGTTCCTTTAAGTGGTTAAACTGAGCTTTTGGCAGCCAACTGACAGCCTACATATGTTTGACTGGAGATGAGACCTTAGCAAGGGGAGTGTATAGAAATCTGTCTGGCATAGAATATAGACTTGTACATCTGCTCTGGTGTTCTTCACATGTGCTTGAACTGCCATGTGTTGGTAATGCCAAATTAAATATTTGTTCAAGGTATTACGATTTCATTTACATAAAAATTTTAATACCTTAGAGCCCATTCACACTGGGGCGGCACGACTTTGGGGGCGACCTGAAGACGACTTCAGAGGCGACTTGCAAAATGACTTCTGTACAGAAGTCAATGCAAGTCGCCCCTGAGTCGCCTCCAAAGTCGTACAAGAACCTTTTTCTAAGTCGGAGCGACTTGCGTCACTCCTATTAGAATGGTTCTATTGAACAAGGCGGGACGCGACTTGTCAGGCGGCTGTCGCCCCTAATGAGTCGCCCCTGTGTGAATGGGCCCTAGGTTTACTTTCTGCTTAAATGTGGACTAATGTATATTTTATCTGCAAATGTCGACAAAAAAATAACGCTTAACCTTTAAAAAAAATTTAATAAAAATAACCAACTACTTTTAATTTTTATATATAAAAAATTTCCTGAAAATAGGGAGAGAGAAATCTTTAACTGGCACTTAACGGCTTTGAAGAGAATCACAGGGAATACTGTCAATATCTGTACTCTAGAAGAATTAATGGTCCACTCAGGATTTAAACATTTCAAAGAATCAATTTACTAGAAATGCATTAAAGAACTAGAAACCATTCCACATGCAATATGACTGGCAGGTGATTTTCTGTCACCTTACGTACAAAAACAAGGCTTCGGACAGGCTTTGTTAAAGCTCTCTGAACGCTAGTCAAAGCTCCTGCTTAGCTTACAGTCCTGTTTACACCTTGCTTTTGCTTTACTTCGGCTTTGCTTCAAAACTGATACCCCATGAAGCTACATGGGGTATAATTTTTGAAGCGAAGCCGAAGCAAAGAAAAACAAAAGCAAGGCTTAAACAGGACTGAAAGCTAAGCATTTTATTTGCGTTTAGTGGTGCTTCAAAGCGTCTTCAAAGCCTCTATAGAAGTCTATGGCAAAGCTCGCTTGAAGCCCCACCAAAGCCCCACCACAGTCTCACCAAAGCCCCACCACAGTCTCACCAAAGCCCCACCACAGTCTCACCAAAGCCCCACCACAGTCTCACCAAAGCCCCACCACAGTCTCACCAAAGCCCCACCACAGTCTCACCAAAGCCCCACCACAGTCACACCAAAGCCCCACCACAGTCACACCAAAGCCCCACCACAGTCACACCAAAGCCCCACCACAGTCACACCAAAGCCCCACCACAGTCACACCAAAGCCCCACCACAGTCACACCAAAGCCCCACCACAGTCACACCAAAGCCCCACCACAGTCACACCAAAGCCCCACCACAGTCACACCAAAGCCCCACCACAGTCACACCAAAGCCCCACCACAGTCACTCCAAAGCCCCACCACAGTCACACCAAAGCCCCACCACAGTCACTCCAAAGCCCCACCACAGTCACTCCAAAGCCCCACCACAGTCTCACCAAAGCCCCACCACAGTCACACCAAAGCCCCACCACAGTCTCACCAAAGCCCCACCACAGTCTCACCAAAGCCCCACCACAGTCTCACCAAAGCCCCACCACAGTCTCACCAAAGCCCCACCACAGTCTCACCAAAGCCCCACCACAGTCTCACCAAAGCCCCACCACAGTCTCACCAAAGCCCCACCACAGTCTCACCAAAGCCCCACCACAGTCTCACCAAAGCCCCTCCAAAGTCTCACCAAAGCCCCAACAAAGTCTCACCAGAACCCCACCAAAGTCTCACCAAAGCCCCACCAAAGCACCAAGAAAAAGCAAGGTGTAAACAGGACTGTAAGCTAACCATTTTATTTAGTGACAGGAGCTTTGACTGGCGTTCAGAGAGCTTTAACAAAGCGTGTCTGAAGCCATGTTTTGAAGCAAGTGTAAATTAGCCAGGGTTAGAACCACCTGCCCGATCTCGCCAGGAAGCCTACACTGCACACCACTAATCACAGGCAGCGAGACATTTCCCGGTCCGCAGCTGCACAGACCAGGAAATGTCTCACTGCCTGTGATTAGTCTGGTGCAGTGTCGGCTTCCTGGTGGGATTCTGAACACGTCCAAGCCCATCTCTACCCATGAGATATAGTTACCTCCTCCAACAGGAACCACCCCTGGGTTTACCAAAAATATCACAGATATGGTGGACCCCATTATATTAAATTCTCAAGGGCTACCATGTACTTCCCACCACAAAGTGTCCTATAGTGCAGACAGTGCATGCACCCAGACACCCAGACTGGGAACCCACACGCTGCCTGTGCTGGCTCCTATCAAGGGGCCGTGCCACTTCCAGACATGATCTTTGCCAGGCATAGAGGAAGAAAGTGAACCAAGCTACCTGTACTGAGGAGTAGTCCTGGAGGGCAATCTTGCAGAAAATCCTACCAGTTGCTCCCAGTGGAGCCAGGTAGGTAAAAAGTAGTGGGTGGAAGAAAAGGATAGCCAGAGAAAGAGAGGCCTCTCTCGCCTAGATTTCAGGTGATCTTCCTCCAGAGGAAACACAATAGACCTGACCAGTTAAGCAGTGAAACAACCTTTTAGGCCTTGTACACACGACCAGACATGTCCGATGAAAACGGTCCGCGGACCGTTTTCATCGGACGACATGGCTGCTGGGAGGTTTTGGTCTGATGTGTGTACACACCATCAGACCAAAATCCCTGCGGACAGAGAACACGGTGACGTATACGACACCGACGTTCTCTGACACGGAAGTTCAATGCTTCCACGCATGCGTCGAATCAATTCGACGCATGCGCGGGATTTCGGGCCGCTGGTTATACGTCATAACCAGCAGACATGTCCGATGAGTCATACTAACCATCGGACATGTCCGACGGACAGCTTTCCAGCGGACAAGTTTCTTAGCATGCTAAGAAACTTTTGTCTGCTGGAAACCTGTCCGTTCGGCCAGGAATCCAGTCCGCTAGGCCGTACACACGGTCGGACATGTCCGCGGAAACTGATCCGCGGACCAGTTTTAGCAGACATGTTCGGTCGTGTGTACGAGGCCTTAAAGTGCATTTGATGTGTTTCCTGTTCCTGCTGGAGGAGGTGCCTATCTCATGGGCTGTCCTAGAGATCAATTTGGGAAATCCATGCTCATGCTGTGTCTGGAATATCAGCACTGATATTTTGCTCACTCCCAAGACTTATGGCATTTGAAAAAAAAAAAAAAAACAGCACCACAATAGGGAGATATTACCACAAAAAAATAAATAAAAAGGTGTGTTGCGTTACAGTGATCAATATTAACCAGTTGCTGACCAGCCGCTGCAGTCATACTGCAACAGGTTGGCTCGGCTGCGTGGTGTATGTTGGTCGTGCGCACACACTGTCCCCGCAGTGATCAGATTCGATACAGAACAGATTAATCTACAGGCCCAGGCCAATGATTTCTGGCCTGGACCTGCCGATTGGTCCTGGTGAACAAGAAACTGTCCTCTGCCTGTGTAATGTAAACACAGGCAGAGGAAGTGATGTCATCTCCCCTCGTGGAGCCCTTTTTGGTTCCAGCTCGAGAGGAGAAGATATCTTCTGCGAGTACACTTGCCACAACCAGGCTTGTGCTGGCCAGGGTGCAAGGAAAAAGTCTTGCGGAGGTGCTATTGTGGGCTAATAGGACAATTTTAGTTCTGGATGCACAGAGCGTGTTGGGCCACTTTTTGCATTCTTATATCTTACAAGGATCCTAAAAGCAAGATCTTTCTGCCTGTTAATTTTTCCACTGCTCCACCCCTATTAGATCATACGGGTAAATTATTAAACAATATGATTTTACATTATTAAGAAAATCTAGCAGAAGCAAGTTGACACCCTAAGGCCCCTTTCAGACGTCCGCTCCGCCTGTCCGTTATTACAAGTCCGTTAACGGACTTGTAATACATCCCTATGGGATCGCGTCCGTTAGCGGATGGAGCATCCGCTAACGTCCGCGTCCGTCGGGATCCGGTTTTCGGACGGAAGAAAACCCTATTTTTCTTCCGTCCGGCGGAACGGAACTGATGCAGACGGACACACGGTCCGTCTGCATCCGGTTCCCCATAGGGCAGAGCGGAGCTGAGACAGGGCGGTCTCTGCACTGTGTGCGGGGACCGCCCTATCCGCCGACAGCTCAGCGGGGATCCCTGCTGAGCCGACGGAGACACACGGAGCGGACCCAGAAACGGTCCGCTCCGTGTGAAAGAGCCCTTAGGCTCCATGCACACTGAAGCTAAAAAAAGCTATAACAAAACGCCAGTAGCTTTGTAGGGAGACTTTCAACGTTTTTTTTTAGCTTTTTTGGATTAGCTTTAATCAGCGTCTTTCAGTGTACCTTTTTTTTTTTTTTTTTTTCCAATGGATAAAAAAAAACGCTCAAAAACGCTGGCTTTTTTTACGTTTTTCCCGCCGAAAACCGGCACTTTGAATGCAAATTTCGGGCGTTCAGAAAAAAGCCAATAAACTCCAAAGCTCATTAACACTAAAAAACGTCCATGTGTGCATTGGCACATAGGCTAACAGAGTTCAGTTTATGGGCTTTAAAAAAAAAAAAAGCCAAAACGCCAATAAACTGCAGTTTATCAGCTTCAGTGTGCATGGAGCCTTACTAAGCGTTGTAATAAAAAGCATGCATGCAATACCCAGATACTTCAGCAAAGTTTAATGCCAGAGACATCATAAGATATAAAAAATTGTAAGGTGTAATTGATTCATCAGCAGTCAGTATCACGTTTTGTTAGATTAGATATCAAACAATATAGTGGGTGCAAAAGATTCAATTCAAAATGTAAATGCTTTGTCAGAAATGTTTCACAGACTCATGTGAGAAAACCACAAAATGTCTGAGACCCTTTTACATGATCCCATAAACTGGAAAAATCTTTGGGTCTCCAGAATAAATAATCCACAGCTGCTTTGTGAGAGAACTACAGAACTACTGTGTCTCTAGAGCAGTGGTTCTCAACCTGGGGGGTCGGGACCCCCTTGGGGGTCAAATGATGATTTGCCAGGGGTCACCGAATCCTGGGCTATTCCTGAAGCCCGCAGCGGTCTCACAGCCTATTTGCGGCTGTCCCAGCTGGGCAGTTCCTGGAGTCCATGGCCGCCCACTCAGCCACTTAACAGCCACCCATTTAGTTCACGGCATGAGTTGGGGGGCAGAGACTAGAGGTCAGCTGACTGGTGGGGAATGTGAAGTGGGAGGGGCTGGAGGAGACCACATCTCCTGATTTCGGCATTGTTGTCACTGCTACGAGACACCACAAAATTGGAGACACAGTGAGTAACACTACCTGTGATTAGAGTTGCCATTCAAGGTCCTCACTACAGTTCTCAGATCAGCAGATGACCTTCATCAAGAGCACCTAAGTTGGCCGATCAGAACTCCCCCCAGCATTGCCACTCCCATTCCCCCCCCCTCCCCCAAGGAGTAAGAGAAGAAATAAAAATAGAGAATAAATGTAAGGGGGAAGAACAAAGAAAAAGGGAAGAGAAAGAATAAGACAAAAAAGCATAAAAGATGGCTAGAGAGGGAGATGGGGGGAAATAACAAGAAATTGGGATAGAGAGGGGGATGGGGGAAAAAACAAGAAATTGGGATAGAGAGATACTGTAAAAGGGAAAGAAAGGAGAACAAAGAAAAATCATCCTAAAATGTACCAGAAGGGGTTTTGATATTGTATGAGTAGAAGGGACTTCGGGATCGCTAAATGTCTGTTGGTTAGGGGCGCAAATTGTCTTGCTGACAACCCCGCTACGAAAATAATTTTACTGTTGGGGGTCCCCGCAACTTGTGAAACTTTATCAAGGGGTCACGGCACTAGAAGGTTGAGAACCTCTGCTCTAGAGGTAAAGAGCCCGGCTCGGGAGCGAGTCCACATGCCTGCTGCCATAACAAGCGCTTGCTATAGAGGTAGACACTGAATAGAGGAGCAAACAGCACCAGCTGGAGATCCAAGAAGAGATTTGGGCTGCTCTGTGCTATAGAAGTGCACAGAGCAGGTAATATAACATGTTTGCTATTTTAGGCTTCGTTTACACCTAGGCGTTTGGAAAAGACGCGATTTGCAGCAAAAGCACACAAACACAATCGCGGGATGCCTGTCGACCAAAAGAATTTCCGAAAAAAAGAAGCAACGCTATTCGGGTACCATTAAGAAGAAATGGCATTAGAATCGCAAGCATAATAACAGCGATTCCACCTGCGATTCTAAACGCCTAGGTGTGAATGAAGCCTTAGTAATGATAAGGTGAATAAATACACACACATACACGCAGGCCATTTTTTGCGATTCCGCACTGCGTCGCTTTAACTGACAATTGTGTGGTTGTGCGACGCTGTACCCAAACAAAATTGAAGTCCTTTTTTTTCCCCACAAATGGAGCTCTCTTTTGGTGGCATTTGATCATCGTTGCGATTTTTATTTTTTGCGCTATAAACAAAAAAATACAATTTTGTAAGAAGAAAAAAAACAAAACACAATATTTTGTACTTTTTGCTAGAGGTCGACCGATATATCGGCCAGCCAATATATCAGCTGATATTCGGCCATTTTGGAGAAATCAGCATCGGCCGATTTTTATCCAAATTAGGTCGATATTTAACCTGCCCGCTAGTGGTGCAACGGATTACCGTTGATCCGTACATGTCACCCCTTTCGGATCGGCCGCGGTCATAGCATTAGGAAAGGCCGCGGCTTTGGCCTAGCTCCGGAGCCGCGGCCATCTTGGTACACCCGGTGGCGGCCCTCATCTCTGTTTACACCCACAGAGGGAGGAGGAGCCCGCGCTCGAGGGACACACACCGCTGTCTAAAGTCTGTAAGGGGGACTGGGAGTTATACTGATGAGGGGTCTGCACTGAGGGGGGCTTGTGTCTGTAATGAGGGGGGCTTGTGTCTGTACTGAGGGGGGTGTACGGAGGTGGGGGGGTCTGTACTGAGGGGGGACTATAGTTGGTGGGGGGGTGACACAATTTTTTTTTGCACCAGTGCCACCATCCAGTGCCACCCGCCAATGCCAACTAGTGCCAACCAGTGCCACCTGCCAACCAGCGCCATCTGCCAGTGCTAACTATTGCCATCCGGTGCCACCTGCTAGTTCCAATTAGTGCCACCTGCCAATTAGTGCCAACCAGTGCCACTTGCCAGTGTCACCTGTTAGTGCCACCTGCCAATCAGTGCCACCTGCCAATGCTAACTAGTGCCATCCAGTGCCACCTGCCAATGTCATCCAGTGCCACCTGCCAGTGCCAATAAGTGCCACCTGCCAATCAGTGTCAACCAGTACCACTTGCCAGTGCCTGCCAATCAGTGCCATCTTCCAGTGCCATCCAGTGCAACCTGCCAGTGCCAATTAGTGCCACGAGCCAGTGCCACCTGCCAAAAAACAAAAAAAGAATCGGCCTAAAATATCGGCCGCAAAAATTGGCATCATATATCGGCCATCGGCCGCCCTGATTTCTAAATAACGGCATCGGCCAGAGAAAAACCCATATCGGTCGACCTCTACTTTTTGCTATAAAAAATATCCCCCAATTCTTTTTTTTTTAAAAAGCTATTTTTTTCTCAGTTTAGGCCGATATGTATTCTTCTACATATTTTTGGTAATAAAAAAAGAAAAATCGCAATAAGGCAGAACAGGGAAATGCCTTGATTTCGTTCACGTAGAGCGTGCGCTCGCCCCCCCCCCGCGTGGCTTCTTAAAGGGGACGTACAGGTACGTCCATTCGCCCACCGCTGCCATTCTGCCGACGTATATCGGCGTGCAGCGGTCGGCAAGTGGTTAGATCCAAAACTGATGATTTGTACATGCTTTTAAAGCATCACCTATGGAAAATATGGGAGTTCTGAAGTTTGTTGCTATTTCACAGGCACATGAAATTTTTACGTTTGACATGGTGGGTATCTATTTACTGCATGCAACCTCGTCTTTTATAGTCCCCCCCCCCCCCCAAAAAAATGGGCATTATATTGTATTAATTTGCCCTTATATTTAATGAAATTTGTTTACCGTTTTTTGCATTTCATAAACCATTGTGCTAATATCATGTAAAATAAAATTTTGGAACTACCACTATCTTATTCTCTAGGGTGTCTGCTTTCAGAAAATATATATTGTTTTGTTTTTTAATATAATCAATCGGACAAAAAATTATTTTTTTAACATGTAAAAAAAATGAAAAATTAAGTTGTTAACCACTTGAGACCCGCGCTATTGACAAAAGACGTCAACAGCGCGGCTCTCAGGTGCCAAGTGGACGTCTTTGGATGTCTTTTAAAGTGCATGGGGGGCGCGCAGCGGGTAAACACTGTCCCGGCGCATCGCTGGGAAGCCGATGCGTGTACCTGGCGGCCGCGATGTCCGCCGGGTACACGCGATCGTCGGGAACAACAGCAGGGACATGGAGCTCTGTGTGTAAACACAGAGCTCTACGTGCTGTCAGAGGAGAGGAGACCGATCTGTGCCCCTTGTACATAGGGACACAGCATCAGTCACCTCCCCCAGTCACCCCCCTCCCCCCACACAGTTAGAACACACCTAGGATACACATTTAACCCCTTCCTCACCCCCTAGTGTTAACCCCTTCCCTGCCAGTCACATTTATACAGTAATTAGTGCATTTTTATAGCACTGATCGCTGTATGGTGAATGGTCCCAAATTTGTGTCAAAAGTGTCCGATACGTCCATCGCAATATCACAGTCCCAATAAAAATCGCAGATCGCCGCCATTACTAGTAAAAAAAAACATAATAAAAAAAATCATAATTCTCTCCCCTATTTTGTAGGCGCTATAACTTTTGCGCAAACCAGTCGCTTATTGCGATTTTTTTTTTTTTTACAAAAATACGTCGAAAAATACGTATCGGCCTTAACTGAGAAAAAAAATTGACTTTTTTTCTTTTTTAAATTGGGATATTTATTATAGCAACAAGTAAAAAATATATATATATTTTTAAAAATTGTCGCTCTTTTTTTGTTTATAGCGCAAAAAATAAAAACCGCAGAGGTGATCAAATACCACCAAAATAAAGCTCTATTTGTGGGAAAAAAAGGACGTCAATTTTGTTTGGCAGCCACGTCGCACGACCGCGCAAATGTCAGTTAAAGTGACGCAGTGCCGGAAGCTGAAATTTCGCCTGGGCACGAAGGGGGTTTATGTGCCCAGTAAGCAAGTGGTTAATATCTGGTTAGCATGCTGACATTGGGAATGGAAGGCAAAATCTAAGCAGAATAAACAGCAATAACAGAATGAAAATTTCTTCCCATTCTAAGCTTTTATTACAAAAAAATTAAATAAAATACTGCTTTTAAAATATAAAAACTATATTCATTTACCCCCATTATTTCTGGGAATGACATCCAATACCTCTGAACTCCTAGAGACAGAAGGAGGACAAGCTCAGACAGGGTGCCCAGTGCCCACCATACTCATTGATAAATTCCATATACACTATGACAATATGACCTGTCATTACCCTTCTGTACATTGCAGCTCCCTGTGATCACACACCTACCACTTCTTTAGTCCGAGGAATATCCGCAGCAGTAGGATCATCTTATTTTCTCTTTCCCTCCATTCACTTGTAATAGTTTCCTCTATTGCTTTGACTTCTTCCTGCTTCCTGCCTAGCTCCTCCTGCCCATGAATCCGCGGCGGCCATCTTGGATGTGGGAAACTTGCATCAATAGCTCCAATAAGTCTGTACTTAGTGAAAGTTTTCTCTGATTAATAGCTCAGTATTTTCATTATCTGTTTTTTCTAGGCTAGTTAAAGAGGATATTCTTATTACAGCCAAAAGCTGATGTGAATGTACAGTATGTAAAGTATAAACTGTTTGCACTGTATAAATGCCAAATAAATTTGCATAAACTGTCTTCAAAAGCAGGCGTTTCATTAGCAAATGCCTGTCATAACTGCATGTTTGTTTACATGGTTGCGTTAGCATTGAATCATGTCCAAATTGACCCAATATGTGTCATTTGCCTACCGGTGTTCTATCGAGAAAGGCCTCCAATGGGTCTGCGCATGCGCAGTACGCAACGTCACTCCAGCTGACATGTTGATCAGGTGGCGTGACGTAAACAAAGCACATGCGCAGATCGTCGGAGGCAGTATCCGATGATCTGCTGAACGCAGAGGGAGAATGGAATTTGTCAGATTCTGCCTCGCTATTGCGGGTAGGGTGACCACATTCCCAAACGGCCATTCAGGGACCCCCTTCCCAAAAATCAGCTTGTGCTGTAATGAATCACAGCACAGCTGGGGCAGCGGATGCGCGCTCTACCCAGAAGAACTGATCATGCCCCCCAAAAAAGGCAACCGCATCGCCATTTTACTCACTGACGGCACTTGCCCTGACTGGCCAAGACCCGTTTTACCTTGTTCCAATGCTGGCTTTACACTGCCCTGCTGTGATTGGTCACAAGAGGTGGGATTTATGATTTCTCCAATCACAAGCAGGGGGCGGGATTGTGCCTCTCCAGACATTCCCGGCCAGGACAAGTGCTGTCAGTGAGTAAAGCGGCGATGTGGTTGCCTTTTTTGGGGGGCAATAGAGGGCAGCAGTGTTGCCAACTGTCCGTATTTTTATGGACAGTTCATAAAAACGGGTACTTTTCCCCCCCGTTGGTATATGTCCGTGGTTGTGGAAATATGCCAGTAAAAATAGCCGAGATCGGTTCGGCTTGGAACTGTGCATGGAGATTGGAGGCACCGCAGAGGGGGATGGTGGCACCGCAGAGGGGGATGGAGGCAGGAGACGATGGAAGCAGGGGGTGATTGGAGGCAGGAGGAGATTGGAGGCAGAGGGAGATTGGAGGCAGAGGGAGATTGGAGGCAGGAGGAGATTGGAGGAGGCAGGGGGAGATTGGAGGCAGGGGGAGATTGGAGGCAGGAGATTGGAGGCAGGGGGAGATTGTGGCACTGCAGAGGGGGGTGAAGGCAGGGGGTGTTGGTGGCAGAGGGGGATGGAGGCAGGGGGTGATGTGACTAAATAATTTGCCCTTATTACATCGAAAATAACAAAAATATGTTTTTTTACCTTAATATCTACCTTAAATCACATTGCTATTTGCCTAGCGTACTTGTTTGTAGCTTAAATACTGAAATGTGCACCTAAAAATGTAATTTAGTAACTTTTGTGAAATGCCAGTAAAAACGTGGCTGTGCCAGTAAATTTCGGGTGTTGTGCCAGTAAATTTCAATCTGGTAGGTTGGCAACACTGGAGGGGAGGGTGGGGGTTGGCTGTGTCGGCTTTATTCCAGGTCACTGTATTGTCCTGGAATGAAGGTGCCCCGAACCTGGGACAGACCTGCAAAATGCGGGACTGTCCCGGGCAATCCGGGACACGTGGTCACTAAGAATGAGCTCTGGCGTGTTCGCATAGAACACGTGCAGAGCCCGCCAGGAAGTCTGCACGGCACTGCGCTAATAACAGCCAAGGAGACATTTCACGATCCCTGCAGCCGAGCAACGGGACAATGTCTCCCTGGCTGTGATTAGCACAGCACCGTGCACACTTCCTGGCGGGCTCTGCACGTGTTCTATGTAAACACGTCAAAGCTCATCCTTAGTGGTCACCCTAATTGCGGGGTGGGTTGTGGGTGTGTTTTATCCCGCCCTTAGACACAGCCAAAACCTGCCGTTTAACACTCAAGCCGCCGTACAACAGACAGAAAACACGTTGTGTAATACAGCCAAAACCCACCCCGCAACAGTGAGGCAGAATCTGACAATTTCATTCTCTCTCTGCGCTTAGCAGATCATCAGATACTGCCTCCGATGATCTGAGCATGCGCAGTGTTGATGTCATGCCAGCTGATAATTCGCAGACCCATCGCAGGCATTTTTCGACGGAGGGCATTTCTCGATAGAACACCGGTCCCCCAAATGCTTCTATTGGTTAGGGTTGCCACCTGTCTGGGATTCACCCGGACAGTCTCAGTTTTGAATCATGTGTCCAGGTTTCAGACCGCCAGCCCACCATAGGCGTGTACACGGGGTGTGCCATAGTAAACTTTGCTTCAGTTTGTCAATGAATGGTAAGCTGCTCAGCACAGAGCACTTCCCATCCATTCACTGTCCAGTGCTGCTGAGGCTGCAGAGAAAAGGGACTGAGGAATCTCTGTCCTCAGTACTTTTCTGTCTCAAAAGTGAGACATCAGGGACCTGTTTAGATCTCTCATATTTCACCAAAGCCCCCTAAAGGGGCTCCCAAAAAAATGTCATAATAAAAAACAATATTGTAAAAAATATAAAAATAAAAAAAAAATTGTAAAAATAATAGGACCAATAAAAAAAGAGCTGAATTTCGTGCAGCCACCGAATTTGAGTTTTTTTCTATTCCATTCTATTGTTTTTTTTATTTTATTCTATTCTTTTCTATTATTTTGTGTTCTATTCTATTTTCTTTTTGTATTCAAATTTATTCTATTTGAAAATGTTATTCTATTCTATTGTTTTTTCTATTCTATTCTTTTATTTTCTATTCTTTTCTATTCCATTCAATTTCAAATTTCGGAGGAAGGTCATATTCTTTCTATTTTATTCTATTGTTTTTTTTTATTCTATTCTATTATTTTCTATTTTATTCTTGTTCTTCTATTCTAATATTTTCTATTTTATTTTAATTCAAATGTATTCTATTTAAAATTCAAATTTTAGAAGACGGTTATATTCTATTCTATTCTTTTTTATTAATTTCCTTTGTTTCCTATTTTTTTTCTGTTCTTTTATTTTCTATTATATTTGTTCTGTGTTGTAAGCTATAACAACAAGCCTATCTTTTCACTTGCTGGCAGTTAAATAAAGTCAGAATGTAACTCTTCAGGTGTAGAAGTCCCATTCCGGGCACCGTGCCAGTCTCCAACATGGCCGCCAGCGTTCCTTTCACGATAGGGAGCGCCGACGTGACCACGTGTGGGCGGCGCCCCTTAAGGCACACCTACTATAATTCAACCTGACAGAGAGGGCGGACCGGGGGAGATGGGCGTGGTTCTGTCCACAGATGTCAGCCTGGCTTCCACGCCTTCAGTCGGGGCTGTGACGTCGATGAAGGAAGATGGCGGCTGTTTGAGTTGGACAGTTGGTCGCTGCGATCCGCCGCCTGTTTATTTACATCCGGGTCTCTCATCACGAGTGGGGTGGGCTCCGAGCAGTGGCCAGCAGCCCGGACTCTCGGCGAAGGCAGCGCGTCACGTCGTGTCGGGAGGCAGACGGAGGAGTCTTGGGCTCCCGCTCATGTCGGATAACCAGAGCTGGAACTCCTCGGGCTCAGAGGAAGACCTGGAGACCGAGTCCGGGCCGCCCGTGGAGCTCTGCGGAGTTCTCTCCAAGGTGAGAAGGGGCGGGGGTCATGTGATTACTGAGGGGGGAGGAGTGACCGGTGTAGCAGTAAGATCGGCATCCCAAGAAAATTGGCATCCCTTGTAGCAACTGAGCATGTGCCGATTTCAGTCCATTGAAATCGAGCGCAGAGCTGCTGCACTACAACACAGCTGAGTGAGATTAACTGTGCACGCGCCGAGAGCTATTGCCGAGGAACACTGCATCAGGATGACCGCGGGGGACACAGACTTGTATAGGCTACCTGCTACCTACGGGGGGGGTCAGTCTGTATGTCACAAGGGGGGGTCAGTCTGTATGTCACATGGGGGGGTCAGTCTGTATGTCACAAGGGGGGGTCAGTATGTATGTCACATGGGGGGTCAATCTGTATGTCACAAGGGGGGGGTCAGTCTGTATGTCACAAGGGGGGGGTCAGTATGTATGTCACATGGGGGGTCAATCTGTATGTCACAAGGGGGGGGTCAGTCTGTATGTCACAAGGGGGGGTCAGTATGTATGTCACAAGGGGGGGGGTCAGTATGTATGTCACATGGGGGGTCAATCTGTATGTCACAAGGGGGGGGGTCAGTCTGTATGTCACAAGGGGGGGTCAGTCTGTTGCAAGGGGGATCAGTCTGTATGTCGCATGGGGGGTCAATCTGTATGTCACGGTGGGGGTCAGTCTGTATTTCATGGGGGGGGCAGTCTGTATGTCACGGAGGGGGGGGATCAGTCTGTCGCAAGGGGGGGCAGTCTGTATGTCACAAGGGGGGGTCAGTCTGTATGTCACAAGGGGGGGTCAGTCTGTATGTCACGGTGGGGGTCAGTCTGTATTTCATGGGGGGG